>NC_048576.1:99832312-99999812 GCF_013265735.2 Oncorhynchus mykiss
TTTCACATGAGGTGACAGTATATAGTGTCACCTTTAATTTGAGGGTATTTTCATACATATCTGTTTTACCGTTTAGAATTGAAAGCCCTTATGTATCTAGTCCCTCCATTTGGAGAAGCCATAAGTATTCTGACCAATTCACGTATAGTGTATTCAAGTAGTCAAAATAATTGTATTTGGTCCCATATTCTTTAACGCAATGACTACATCAAACCTGTGACTTGAATAAATAATTAATAATAATGAGTGAGAGAGTTACAGAGGCTACAACAAGACATTCAAACCTCAAATTAAAAGGTGACATTCTGTACTGTCATCTAATATGAAACATTTGATCTCAAATCCAAAATGCTGGAGCATAGCACCAAATTTAAAACTGTAAACTTCACTGTCCAAACACATATGATGTGGACTATGTATCTGGTAAACACATATGATGTGGACTATGTATCTGGTAAACACATATGATGTGGACTATGTGTGTCTGGTAAACACATATGATGTGGACTATGTGTGTCTGGTAAACACATATGATGTGGACTATGTGCCTGGTAAACACATATGATGTGGACTATGTGTATCTGGTAAACACATATGATGTGGACTATGTATCTGGTAAACACATATGATGTGGACTATGTATCTGGTAAACACATATGATGTGGACTATGTGTGCCTGGTAAACACATATGATGTGGACTATGTGTGCCTGGTAAACACTTGTGAATCTGGTGAACAGTTATCACTTGTTGACCAACTACAGGAATACTGACCTCAGAGTCTCCAGTTTAGAGTGGGGATTCCCCAGTCCAGCAGAGAGCAGCTTCACTCCTAAATCCTTCAGGTCATTGTTACTCAGATCCAGCTCTCTCGGGTGTGAGGGATTTGCCTTCAGAGCTGAGACCAGAGAAGCACAGCCTTCCTTTGTGACTCCACAGCCTGACAGCCTGCAAAGAGTCAAATCATATTAAATATCACACTGCTATTATTTGGTAGTGAAAATAGTGGCAGTATATATTTTTCAACATATTCAGATACATCAGTGTCCTGAAACCTGCCATATCTATTCATAAATGAATGAATGTATCATTATTAGAAATTATCATAACATTGCTTGAAGAGAGAGAAATGTATTTTACAAATATCTGAGTTGACTGGCCAGACCTTCACCTCTGATGTTAGCTTTAAAAAAATAAACTTGTAGTACTTATTCAAATGGGAGAACTATGTCCATGAAGTGCTTTCATTTCTAAAAGCTAAAACAGATTTTTATGAGTACCTTAAAAATAAAGGTGACATTCTGTACTGCCGCCTAACATGAAACATAATATCTAAAATCCTAAATGCTGGAGCATAGAGACTCATTTAAAACTGTAACTTCACTGTCCAAACACATATGGTGTGGATTATGTGTCTGGTAAACACATGTGGATCTGGTGAACAGTTATCACTTGTTGACCAACTACAGGAACACTGACCTCAGAGTCTCCAGTTTACAGTGGGGATTCCCCAGTCCAGCAGAGAGCAGCTTCACTCCTGAATCCTTCAGGTCATTGTTACTCAGGTCCAGCTCTCTCAGGTGTGAGGGGTTTGACTTCAGAGCTGAGACCAGAGAAGCACAGCCTTTGTCCGTGACTCCACAGCCTGACAGCCTGATAAAGAGATCATCATGATTTCACAAACACACTGTTAATTTAACACCAGTAGTGTAGAAGGACAATGGCAGATGCATTTGGTTTATTCTCCCAAAAAACATATAGATTAATCTTTAATCTCCTAGAAATGTATAGTCACATTGTTGTAATATTTGTGTTGTGGAGAAATGACCAGGCAGGAGCCGGGAGTACAGTTAGTTTTTGTTTAGTCAAAACCCCTCATGCTCTACGGTTCCCGGCACCCCAGTGCGCATGTGCATTTCCTATTAGGTGTAGTAACGTAACACTGCCGTAATGCATTACTGCTTAGTAACAGCACAGTAACTAATATAAACACATGTAGATCCCAGATACTACACTCCTCCCCCATAGTGTTTAACTCCCAGAGAACAAGGTAAATATGTTAGGTAACTACTAATGCAATATCTGAACAATGCATTCTTAAACAAAATTCAACTACTGTGTTGAAGCAGACTTTTCAGAGCCCAGCACAAATCCAGGGGATTATTCTGCCCCAAAGATGCCCCAAAGATGGAGTTTGTGTCCTAATAACTAACCCAGGTAATGTCCTTTTTCTTTCCTTTTATCTAGGACATATTAAAGTGTTTGTTTTACTGTCCGTTACCTCCTTAACCAGCTCAACTCACAGGTCAAGCTTTTGAGGTGCCCTTCGCTGTCGAATAGGATATCTCCGCTCCTCCTGGGCTTCCTGTGGTGGGCCAGGTTCGGGTGGAAGGTCAGGCTCTGTCTCTCCCGTACGTCCACAGTCAGGAGAATAGTCCTGGGGGTCGTTGTTGTTCCTGTTCTCTCGGCATGTCTCTGCTGGGGCGTTGGACCGTAGCAGATGATCCACATGAACGTTGACCTGGCGATGACCAATTTGGACTTGGTAAGTCAAAGGTCCTCTGCGTTGCAAGATCACACCTGAGTTCCACAGGCGCTTGGGGTGTCTGAAATCACGTACCATCACCCTCTCTCCCTCTTTGAATTCTCTGACAGTCTTTGAGTGTCTATCATGAGCTTTCTTCTGCTGTAGCTGGTGTTTTGCCACAGTGCTTGACTGGTTTCTGGTTTCAACAATGTCAGGCGGGTACGTGGTTGGCCTTTCAGAAACAGTTCAGCTGGTGTACATTCCTTTACTGTGTGTGGTGTGTTACGGTAAGTAAACAGGAACTGAGGAAGCCTTTGGTGGGTGGGCACAGACTGAACCTCGAGTCTAGTCCAGGCCTTCTTAAAGGTTTGCTCTCTCCACTGCTCCGTTTGATTGCGGATGGTAAGATGGTGACAGGATTTTTTTTTTTTTTTACCTTTATTTAACCAGGCAAGTCAGTTAAGAAAAAAATCTTATTTTCAATGACGGCCTACGAACATAGGCCAAGCAATTGAATCTGAATAGCCCCTTGTGTGTATTGATGGTCAGATACTGTTCTGACTCCGGATCCAGCTTCAGTTGCTGATAAGCGAATGCCAGGTCCAGCTTACTGAAAACCTTCCCACCAGCTAGAGTGGCAAACAGATCTTCAGCGTTTGGTAGTGGATATTCCTCTGGTAGTATGCAGCGATTTACTGTGACCTCGTAGTCACCGCACATTCTGATGGTCTTGTCTTTCTTTGGAACTACAACAATCGGAGCGGCCCAGTTGCTCCTCGCTACTTTCGTGATTATGTTATTCTTCTGTAGGCGGTCCAGTTCCTTCTCTACTGCTTCCTTAAGAGCATAGGGAACCGGACGTGGTTTGTGAAAGATAGGCTTGGTTCCTTCTTGCACTCTGACTTTTGCTGTGAAGTCTTGTATTTCACCGTAGCCATCTTTGAAAAGTTCTTTGTGCTTCTCCAGCATGTTAGTGAGTGTAGCCTGACTCACTGGTTTGTCATTTCTCAGACTGAAGATTTCTCCCCAGTTCAACTTGATCTTTTGTAGCCAGTTTCTGCCTAGCAAGGCTGATTTTTCTCCTTTAACAATGACAAGCGGTAGCGTCCACTCCTTCCCCTCATACCGGACTGGTACCTGGATCTGCCCTAACACAGGAATAGTGTCACCAGTGTATGAAGAAAGGCGGATGGACGCGGGCTGAAGAGGGCAGTCTTTCATTTTTTCTTTGTAGAGTCTCTCTGGAACCAGAGATACAGACGCTCCGGTGTCCAGCTGCATTTTAACCTGTTTTCCCGCTAACTCCATGTTGAGATAGATTCCATCTTTTAGTTGTTGAGCTGTGTACACTGTGAACAGTTCCACTACTGTTTCAGTTGTACCTTCCTCTTCTTGTGCTGCGTCTGACACTTTGTGCGCTCTTGCTGTGCCTTTTCGAGGCCTTACACACTCTCTGTAATTGTCCAACCTTTCCACAATTGTGGCACTTTTCATTTTGGAATCGACATTCACTGTGCTGATGATTATCTCCCCCACATCTGTAGCAACTTGGCTTAGACCTTTGAGATGTGGGCTGCTTTGTTCTTGTGTAACCTTGAGGACGGGACTGAGAAAAGTGTGACTTTTGTGAGCTTTTTTCACCACGTGCATCACTGACCTTCTGAACACCTTTCTGATGTTCTGCATGTCCCGATAGCTCAATAGTATCCCTGTGGGCAAGCTCGAGTCCAAGTGCTATATCACAGGCTTTCTTAAAGGTCAGGTCCTTCTCTGACAGGAGCCTTCTGTGATATGCTTCACCTGTGAGACCACATACAAACTTGTCTCGGAGAGCATCATCAAGAAATCGTGCAAACTCACATGTACTTGCCAGCCTTTTCAAAGCAAGGATGTAGTCAGCCACGGTTTCCCCTTGACTCTGGTGATGTTGGTAAAATCTGAAACGTTCTGCAATGAGAATTGGCTTAGGCTTGAAATACCTTGAAAGAGTTTCAGTCAGTTCTGCATAGTTCAACTCCACTGCTTTTATTGGTTCAATGAGACCTTTCAGCAATCCATACTCCGTTGGACCCAAAACACATGATAAATACGTCTGCTTCTTTTCATCTTTGATTTCATTTGCAGCCAGCCAACGTTCAAAATGCTCCAAATAGGAATCAAAATCCTCAATCTCTGGTACTCGACCAATCGTTGCCATTTTCACAGTTAATTGTTCAGTTTCCTTATTCCTTGTAATCCTTAATTTTCATCTAATTCTTCACTTCAGAAGTTTCTGCAATTACTTCATTTACTGCACTCATTTGTAATAATGTGTTACGGTCCTTCTTCCTTTTTCTTCTTGCCAATATTTCTCCACTGATATCGCCTAATTTCAATGGGTTCAATGACCATTTTTTAAATTGAACCACCAGAGAGCAGTGTCGCTATTCTGGACTCCAATAGTCTTGCTACTTGGCAGCTCCTGAATACTGTACCTACTAGCAGTGCTTAGCCTTCTCTACTGGCGAAAGAAAATAAAAAATAACTGACGAATTACATAATTATTTTGAGTTTCATTACTCACGCAACATTATTCCCTTCAAGCAATGTCCGTTTATGTAGTTTAATCACCTCGTCGCCACTGTGATATTTGTGTTGTGGAGAAATGACCAGGCAGGAGCCGGGAGTACAGTTAGTTTTCGTTTAGTCAGAACCCCTCGTGCTCTACAGTTCCCGGCACCCCAGTGCGCATGTGCATTTCCTATTAGGTGTAGTAACGTAACACTGCCGTAATGCATTACTGCTTAGTAACAGCGCAGTAACTAATATAAACACACGTAGATCCCAGATACTTCAATTGTTATACTAATGTGAACAGCAATGCACTGAGTAAATATGTTTTTAAAACAATTCATATTTTTCTCTAAAGTGAATATTTCTTCCTGATGATTAGTACTTAAAAGTAATGTTATGTACTCACAGAGCAGCTTTGGAGGCTTTGACCACTGGCAGCAGCCTCAGCAGACCTTCCTCTGATCTGGAGTATTTCTTCAGGTCAAACACATCCAGCTCCTCTTCTGAAGTCAGCAACACAAAGACCAGAGCTGACCACTGTGCAGGTGACAGTTTGGCTTCTGAGAGACTTCCTGATCTCAGGTAGCTTTGGATCTCCTCCACTAGAGAATGGTCATTCAGTTCATTCAGACAGTGGAACAGATTGATGCACCTCTCTGGAGAGGGATTCTCCCTGATCTTCTTCTTGATGTACTTGACTGTTTCTTCATGGCTCTGTGAGCTGCTTCTTGTCATTGTCAGTAGACCTCGTAAGTGCTTCTGATTGGACTCCAGTGAGAGGCCCAGAAGGAAGCGGAGGAAAAGGTCCAGGTTTCCTGTCTCACTTTGTAAGGCTTCATCCACAGCACTCTTGTAGACAGTAACTCCAGGCTTGTTTCTGAACAGCGCAACAAGGTTCCTGGATGTTGATTGAGGTTTGGTGATAAGATTCTCATTGTTGTTGATGAATGAGAGGAACACATATACAGCAGCCAGAAACTCCTGAATGCTCAGATGCACAAAGCAGTACACATTGTCCTGGACCAGCCCACATTCCTCTTTAAAGAGCTGTGTGCACAATCCTGAGTACACTGAGGCTTCATTGACATCAATGCCAGCCTCCTTCAGGTCTTCTTCATAGAAAATCAGATTGCCATTCACAAGCTGTTGAAAAGCCAGTTTTCCCAGTGACAGAATGCTCTCTTTATTCCAGTGTGGACCTGTCTCTTCTTTCCCAAGATACTTTTCATTCTTCTGTTTGGTATGAAACACCACAAGGTGTGTGTACATCTCAGTCAGAGTCTTGGGCATCTCTTCTCTCTTACGTTTCAGCATGTCTTCAAGCACTATTGCAGAAATCCAACAGAAGACTGGAATGTGGCACATGATGTGGAGGCTCCTTGATGTCTTTATGTGTGAGATGATTCTGCTGGCCAGGTCCTCATCACTGAATCTCTTCCTGAAGTACTCCTCCTTCTGTGGATCATTGAACCCTCGTACCTCTGTCACCTGATCAACAAACCCTGAAGGGATCTTATTGGCTGCTGCAGGTCGGGTAGTTATCCAGAGGAGAGCAGAGGGAAGCAGATTTCCCTTGATGAGATTTGTCAGCAGAACATCCACTGAGGTTGACTCTGTGACGTCACAACAGATCTTGTTCTTCTGGAAGTCTAGGGGCAGTCGACACTCATCCAGACCATCAAAGATGAACAGAACTTTGTACTTGTCATAGTTGGAAATTCTTGATTCTTTGGTTTCCATTGAGAAGTGATTGAGAAGTTCAATCAAAGTGTGTTTGTCCTCTTTCATCAAATTCAGCTCCCGAAAAGGGAATGAAAATACAAATTGGACATCCTGATTTGCTTTTCCTTCAGCCCAGTCCAGAATGAACTTCTGCACGGAGACTGTTTTTCCAATGCCAGCGACTCCCTTTGTCAACACAGTTCTGATAAGTTTGTCTTGTCCAGTTAAGGGTTTGAAGATGTCGTTACATTTGATTGCAGTCTCTGGTCTTGCTTGTTTCCTGGTTGTTGTCTCAATCTGTCTCAGCTCATGTTCATTATTGACCTCTCCTGTTCCACCCTCTGTGATGTAGAGCTCTGTGTAGATCTTACTGAGAAGTGTTGGGTTTCCTTGTTTAGCGATCCCCTCAAATACACATTGAAACTTCTTCTTTAGATGAGATTTGAGTTCACGTTGGCAAATCACAGCAAGCTCACCTGAATGAAGAAATAACACAGAGGATATTAATATCACGTCTGTTTTAATGCCTACAGTGTTGTTGGACTGTTATAAAGTTATACATGATAATAATGTTTTCCCTTAAACTCCTGTATAAATGTGTACATGATTTCATAATGCATTAGACACTGGAGTGACTGATTATATTATTATTATTATTGATGATTCATGTTGTGTAACGACTTTCCTCTTCTGAGGATCGGACCAGCCTGGTTTTTAATAAGAACACTGAACAAAACAATAAACGACAACGTGAAAAAACAAAACCTAAACAGTTCCGTGTGGAAACAAACACGGAAAATAAACACGAAACACAAAAGGAAAGGTATGATTCTCAATCAGAGACAACTAACGACACCTGCCTCTGATTGAGAACCGTACCAGGCCAAACACATAAATACTACATAGAAAAAGGAACATAGACAACCCACCCCAACTCACGCCCTGACCATACTAACACAAAGGGAACTAAGGTCAGAACGTCGACATGTCCTCTCTCTCTCTCTCTCTCTCTCTCTCTCTCTCTCTCTCTCTCTCTCTCTCTCTCTCTCTCTCTCTCTCTCTCTCTCTCTCTCTCTCTCTCTCTCTCTCTCTCTCTCTCTCTCTCTCTCTCTCTCTCTCTCTCTCTCTCTCTCTCTCTCTCTCTCTCTCGCTCTCTCTCTGTCTGTCTAAATTAATCACCACAACACATCCCTGCTGCTACTTGATGAGGTCACTAAGTGTTGTATTAAGGCTTCTACAATATTATTGAGTTAAAAAGCTATTTTAGCTGTACTTGAGCTACAACTTTTAAATGTTTGTTATAAAACAGCATTCAACATGAGGCAGACAGCTCTTACTTTTCTCCAGTGTGTCAGCAAGCTCCTTCTGGTTCATTTTCCTCAGGACGTGCAGTGTGATCTTCAGAGCCCCCTCTCTGGCACTGCTCTCCTGCTTCTCATCTTCAGCTTCCACCACTTCCTTATCCTGCTTCTGACTCTCAAAGCCTTGTGGGAGTTCTGAACTCAGAATCCTCTTGAACATCTTCAGCTCGTTCTTCATTAATGTGATAATATTCTCTTCAAGCAACTGAAATGAATAAAGTAAATAATTTAAGCAAGATAAGAAATGCTTTCTCATGAACACATTAATAAATGATTGACAGATCAACTTTACTTGAGAAAAACAAAAACAAATGTACATAACAGGACCACATACACTGAATATAGAGGCCAGGTCTGTTTGATGAATCTGGGAAGACTGACCACTGAGAATCTCTGACTCTGATCTCTTCTGTTGGTTTCTGGGGACAAAACATCTGAGGAGTATATACAGTGCCTTGCGAAAGTATTCGGCCCCCTTGAACTTTGCGACCTTTTGCCACATTTCAGGCTTCAAACATAAAGATATAAAACTGTATTTTTTTGTGAAGAATCAACAACAAGTGGGACACAATCATGAAGTGGAACGACATTTATTGGATATTTCAAACTTTTTTAACAAATCAAAAACTGAAAAATTGGGCGTGCAAAATTATTCAGCCCCTTTACTTTCAGTGCAGCAAACTCTCTCTCCAGAAGTTCAGTGAGGATCTCTGAATGATCCAATGTTGACCTAAATGACTAATGATGATAAATACAATCCACCTGTGTGTAATCAAGTCTCCGTATAAATGCACCTGCACTGTGATAGTCTCAGAGGTCCGTCAAAAGCGCAGAGAGCATCATGAAGAACAAGGAACACACCAGGCAGGTCCGAGATACTGTTGTGAAGAAGTTTAAAGCCGGATTTGGATACAAAAAGATTTCCCAAGCTTTAAACATCCCAAGGAGCACTGTGCAAGCGATAATATTGAAATGGAAGGAGTATCAGACCACTGCAATTCTACCAAGACCTGGCCGTCCCTCTAAAATTTCAGCTCATACAAGGAGAAGACTGATCAGAGATGCAGCCAAGAGGCCCATGATCACTCTGGATGAACTGCAGAGATCTACAGCTGAGGTGGGAGATTCTGTCCATAGGACAACAATCAGTTGTATATTGCACAAATCTGGCCTTTATGGAAGAGTGGCAAGAAGAAAGCCATTTCTTAAAGATATCCATAAAAAGTGTTGTTTAAAGTTTGCCACAAGCAACCTGGGAGACACACCAAACATGTGGAAGAAGGTGCTCTGGTCAGATGAAACCAAAATTGAACTTTTTGGCAACAATGCAAAACGTTATGTTTGGCGTAAAAGCAACACAGCTGAACACACCATCCTCACTGTCAAACATGGTGGTGGCAGCATCATGGTTTGGGCCTGCTTTTCTTCAGCAGGGACAGGGAAGATGGTTACAATTGATGGGAAGATGAATGGAGCCAAATACAGGACCATTCTGGAAGAAAACCTGATAGAGTCTGCAAAAGACCTAAGACTGGGACGGAGATTTGTCTTCCAACAAGACAATGATCCAAAACATAAAGCAAAATCTACAATGGAATGGTTCAAAAATAAACATATCCAGGTGTTAGAATGGCCAAGTCAAAGTCCAGACCTGAATCTAATCGAGAATCTGTGGAAAGAACTGAAAACTGCTGTTCACAAATGCTCTCCATCCAACCTCACTGAGCTCGAGCTGTTTTGCAAGGAGGAATGGGAAAAAATTTCAGTCTCTCGATGTGCAAAACTGATAGAGACATACCCCAAGCGACTTACAGCTGTAATCGCAGCAAAAGGTGGCGCTACAAAGTATTAACTTAAGGGGGCTGAATAATTTTGCACGCCCAATTTTTCAGTTTTTGATTTGTTAAAAGAGTTTGAAATATCCAATAAATGTTGTTCCACTTCATGATTGTGTCCCACTTGTTGTTGATTCTTCACAAAAAAATACAGATTTATATCTTTATGTTTGAAGCCTGAAATGTGGCAAAAGGTCGCAAAGTTCAAGGGGGCCGAATACTTTCGCAAGGCACTGTATATATAGCCATATACATATATATATATATATATATATATATATATATATATACATACAGACATATACACACACACACACACACACACACACACTCACTCACTCACTCACTCACTCACTCACTCACTCAGGGAGGGAATGTTGTTTTTACATGAAAATGGAAGAAAAGGATAAGCCTATGGATTATGAAAACAACAAAAATAAATGGGAAAATTGGAGAGGACAAATGACCAGAGATAGTGTTGTTTAACTCACTGACCCATGAGTTTTTCTTACCTTTGTTTCAGAGAAAAGTCTCCCTCTCTAAACTTTATAGGTGTACCCATAGACCAGTCACTCT
Source organism: Oncorhynchus mykiss (assembly GCF_013265735.2). NCBI lineage: Eukaryota > Metazoa > Chordata > Actinopteri > Salmoniformes > Salmonidae > Oncorhynchus > Oncorhynchus mykiss. The sequence continues at coordinate 99,842,886 of NC_048576.1, forward strand.
TCATGGACAGACCGCTGGGCACAGGGGAGGCTGGTCTCTCCTGCTTGATTGAACTTCAACACAACAGAGACAAATATTACATCTCTCATCTACTCTGAGCTCAGATGGGGAAACATAAGAAGAGTTTAATTTCAAAACGCTATATATCCATTTTCAGAAATGTTGGTAAATTAGCGTTTATAGTTCAAATAAATTATGAAAGGTGTGTTTTATCACTGTCTAATTATGGGGTTGGTCAATGACAGACATGTGTTTGTTTAAAATCTATCACTTGAATGGTTTCAATTCAGAGAGACAAATATTCATGTTATTTTTGTTTTTAAAATCAAGATATCTGCCTCAGTCTCAGAGAAATCAGTAGTACTGCTAGGTTTAACACAGTAATAATATATATCTGCCTCACTCTCAGAGAAATCAGTAGTACTGCTAGGTTTTACACAGTAATAATATATATCTGACTCAGTCTCAGAGAAATCTGCCTCACTCTCAGATAAATCAGTAGTACTGCTAGGTTTAACACAGTAATAATATATATCTGCCTCAGTCTCAGAGAAATCAGTAGTACTGCCAGGTTTTACACAGTAATAATATATATCTGCCTCACTCTCAGAGAAATCAGTAGTACTGCTAGGTTTAACACAGTAATAATATATATCTGCCTCAGTCTCAGAGAAATCAGTAGTACTGCCAGGTTTTACACAGTAATAATATATATCTGACTCACTCTCAGAGGAATCAGTAGTACTGCTAGGTTTAACACAGTAATAATATATATCTGACTCAGTCTCAGAGAAATAAATAGCACTGCTAGGTTTAACGCAGTCAAATGTAAATAAATAACTAATAACTATCTAAAATGTTTACAGTAATAACATCTATGTTTACAGTAATAACATCTATAATGTTTACAGTAATGACATCTATAATGTTTACAGTAATAACATCTATGTTTACAGTAATAACATCTAATGTTTACAGTAATGACATCTATAATGTTTACAGTAATGACATCTATTATGTTTACAGTAATGACATCTATAATGTTTACAGTAATGACATCTATTATGTTTACAGTAATGACATCTATAATGTTTACAGTAATGACATCTATAATGTTTACAGTAATAACATCTATAATGTTTACAGTAATAACATCTATAATGTTTACAGTAATGACATCTATAATGTTTACAGTAATGACATCTATTATGTTTACAGTAATGACTATTACCCATCATGAGCTATTTTAATCCCGCCCCTCTGCTCCTCTCAGCCCAGTCCACCTGTCTCTGTAGAACATCCTCTTGATTTCCACCTGGCATATATTATTCAACTGTGTTGTGAGTCTTACATGGATTTGAACCTTTCTAGTCTCATAGTATCCACAGACTGTCAGATAAAGATACATATTTTTCATAAGAGTATTATTCTACTGTTGATTGACTGACTATGTCTTTCCAAATCCCCCAGCACTGCTATTTCTATGTAACGGTTTTCTTTAGGTGAAGGAGAGTCGGACCAAAATGTTATTCATGATTTTTAATGAAGAAAAAACTATACATGAATAAACTAAACAAGAAAAGTGAAAACCTAAACAGTCTTATCTGGTACAAAGGAACAAACACCCACAAAACACACAGTGAAACCCAGGCTACCTAAATATGGTTCCCAATCAGAGACAATGACTAACACCTGCCTCTGATTGAGAACCATATCAGGCCAGACATAGAAATAGACAAACCAGACACACAACATAGAATCCCCACCCAGCTCACGTCCTGACCAACACTAAAACAAGGAAAACACACAAGAACAATGGTCAGAACGTGACATTCTAAAGATAATTTTAAACTAATATTGTGACTTTTCAACTATTTCCCTGTAAATTCTATTCTTAGCTAAAAATGTTACAGACACATGAAGGTACCTATAAGCAATCATTTCTGATGAATATTTTTTTTTAAATGTGAATTTTGGGGGGAAATTATGCAAAATTATTCAGCCCCTTTACTTTCAGTGCAGCAAACTCTCTCTCCAGAAGTTCAGTGAGGATCTCTGAATGATCCAATGTTGACCTAAATGACTAATGATGATAAATACAATCCACCTGTGTGTAATCAAGTCTCCGTATAAATGCACCTGCACTGTGATAGTCTCAGAGGTCCGTCAAAAGCGCAGAGAGCATCATGAAGAACAAGGAACACACCAGGCAGGTCCGAGATACTGTTGTGAAGAAGTTTAAAGCCGGATTTGGATACAAAAAGATTTCCCAAGCTTTAAACATCCCAAGGAGCACTGTGCAAGCGATAATATTGAAATGGAAGGAGTATCAGACCACTGCAATTCTACCAAGACCTGGCCGTCCCTCTAAAATTTCAGCTCATACAAGGAGAAGACTGATCAGAGATGCAGCCAAGAGGCCCATGATCACTCTGGATGAACTGCAGAGATCTACAGCTGAGGTGGGAGATTCTGTCCATAGGACAACAATCAGTTGTATATTGCACAAATCTGGCCTTTATGGAAGAGTGGCAAGAAGAAAGCCATTTCTTAAAGATATCCATAAAAAGTGTTGTTTAAAGTTTGCCACAAGCAACCTGGGAGACACACCAAACATGTGGAAGAAGGTGCTCTGGTCAGATGAAACCAAAATTGAACTTTTTGGCAACAATGCAAAACGTTATGTTTGGCGTAAAAGCAACACAGCTGAACACACCATCCTCACTGTCAAACATGGTGGTGGCAGCATCATGGTTTGGGCCTGCTTTTCTTCAGCAGGGACAGGGAAGATGGTTACAATTGATGGGAAGATGAATGGAGCCAAATACAGGACCATTCTGGAAGAAAACCTGATAGAGTCTGCAAAAGACCTAAGACTGGGACGGAGATTTGTCTTCCAACAAGACAATGATCCAAAACATAAAGCAAAATCTACAATGGAATGGTTCAAAAATAAACATATCCAGGTGTTAGAATGGCCAAGTCAAAGTCCAGACCTGAATCTAATCGAGAATCTGTGGAAAGAACTGAAAACTGCTGTTCACAAATGCTCTCCATCCAACCTCACTGAGCTCGAGCTGTTTTGCAAGGAGGAATGGGAAAAAATTTCAGTCTCTCGATGTGCAAAACTGATAGAGACATACCCCAAGCGACTTACAGCTGTAATCGCAGCAAAAGGTGGCGCTACAAAGTATTAACTTAAGGGGGCTGAATAATTTTGCACGCCCAATTTTTCAGTTTTTGATTTGTTAAAAGAGTTTGAAATATCCAATAAATGTTGTTCCACTTCATGATTGTGTCCCACTTGTTGTTGATTCTTCACAAAAAAATACAGATTTATATCTTTATGTTTGAAGCCTGAAATGTGGCAAAAGGTCGCAAAGTTCAAGGGGGCCGAATACTTTCGCAAGGCACTGTATATATAGCCATATACATATATATATATATATATATATATACATACAGACATATACACACACACACACACACACACACACACTCACTCACTCACTCACTCACTCACTCACTCACTCAGGGAGGGAATGTTGTTTTTACATGAAAATGGAAGAAAAGGATAAGCCTATGGATTATGAAAACAACAAAAATAAATGGGAAAATTGGAGAGGACAAATGACCAGAGATAGTGTTGTTTAACTCACTGACCCATGAGTTTTTCTTACCTTTGTTTCAGAGAAAAGTCTCCCTCTCTAAACTTTATAGGTGTACCCATAGACCAGTCACTCTTCATGGACAGACCGCTGGGCACAGGGGAGGCTGGTCTCTCCTGCTTGATTGAACTTCAACACAACAGAGACAAATATTACATCTCTCATCTACTCTGAGCTCAGATGGGGAAACATAAGAAGAGTTTAATTTCAAAACGCTATATATCCATTTTCAGAAATGTTGGTAAATTAGCGTTTATAGTTCAAATAAATTATGAAAGGTGTGTTTTATCACTGTCTAATTATGGGGTTGGTCAATGACAGACATGTGTTTGTTTAAAATCTATCACTTGAATGGTTTCAATTCAGAGAGACAAATATTCATGTTATTTTTGTTTTTAAAATCAAGATATCTGCCTCAGTCTCAGAGAAATCAGTAGTACTGCTAGGTTTAACACAGTAATAATATATATCTGCCTCACTCTCAGAGAAATCAGTAGTACTGCTAGGTTTTACACAGTAATAATATATATCTGACTCAGTCTCAGAGAAATCTGCCTCACTCTCAGATAAATCAGTAGTACTGCTAGGTTTAACACAGTAATAATATATATCTGCCTCAGTCTCAGAGAAATCAGTAGTACTGCCAGGTTTTACACAGTAATAATATATATCTGCCTCACTCTCAGAGAAATCAGTAGTACTGCTAGGTTTAACACAGTAATAATATATATCTGCCTCAGTCTCAGAGAAATCAGTAGTACTGCCAGGTTTTACACAGTAATAATATATATCTGACTCACTCTCAGAGGAATCAGTAGTACTGCTAGGTTTAACACAGTAATAATATATATCTGACTCAGTCTCAGAGAAATAAATAGCACTGCTAGGTTTAACGCAGTCAAATGTAAATAAATAACTAATAACTATCTAAAATGTTTACAGTAATAACATCTATGTTTACAGTAATAACATCTATAATGTTTACAGTAATGACATCTATAATGTTTACAGTAATAACATCTATGTTTACAGTAATAACATCTAATGTTTACAGTAATGACATCTATAATGTTTACAGTAATGACATCTATTATGTTTACAGTAATGACATCTATAATGTTTACAGTAATGACATCTATTATGTTTACAGTAATGACATCTATAATGTTTACAGTAATGACATCTATAATGTTTACAGTAATAACATCTATAATGTTTACAGTAATAACATCTATAATGTTTACAGTAATGACATCTATAATGTTTACAGTAATGACATCTATTATGTTTACAGTAATGACTATTACCCATCATGAGCTATTTTAATCCCGCCCCTCTGCTCCTCTCAGCCCAGTCCACCTGTCTCTGTAGAACATCCTCTTGATTTCCACCTGGCATATATTATTCAACTGTGTTGTGAGTCTTACATGGATTTGAACCTTTCTAGTCTCATAGTATCCACAGACTGTCAGATAAAGATACATATTTTTCATAAGAGTATTATTCTACTGTTGATTGACTGACTATGTCTTTCCAAATCCCCCAGCACTGCTATTTCTATGTAACGGTTTTCTTTAGGTGAAGGAGAGTCGGACCAAAATGTTATTCATGATTTTTAATGAAGAAAAAACTATACATGAATAAACTAAACAAGAAAAGTGAAAACCTAAACAGTCTTATCTGGTACAAAGGAACAAACACCCACAAAACACACAGTGAAACCCAGGCTACCTAAATATGGTTCCCAATCAGAGACAATGACTAACACCTGCCTCTGATTGAGAACCATATCAGGCCAGACATAGAAATAGACAAACCAGACACACAACATAGAATCCCCACCCAGCTCACGTCCTGACCAACACTAAAACAAGGAAAACACACAAGAACAATGGTCAGAACGTGACATTCTAAAGATAATTTTAAACTAATATTGTGACTTTTCAACTATTTCCCTGTAAATTCTATTCTTAGCTAAAAATGTTACAGACACATGAAGGTACCTATAAGCAATCATTTCTGATGAATATTTTTTTTTAAATGTGAATTTTGGGGGGAAATTATGCAAAATTATTCAGCCCCTTTACTTTCAGTGCAGCAAACTCTCTCTCCAGAAGTTCAGTGAGGATCTCTGAATGATCCAATGTTGACCTAAATGACTAATGATGATAAATACAATCCACCTGTGTGTAATCAAGTCTCCGTATAAATGCACCTGCACTGTGATAGTCTCAGAGGTCCGTCAAAAGCGCAGAGAGCATCATGAAGAACAAGGAACACACCAGGCAGGTCCGAGATACTGTTGTGAAGAAGTTTAAAGCCGGATTTGGATACAAAAAGATTTCCCAAGCTTTAAACATCCCAAGGAGCACTGTGCAAGCGATAATATTGAAATGGAAGGAGTATCAGACCACTGCAATTCTACCAAGACCTGGCCGTCCCTCTAAAATTTCAGCTCATACAAGGAGAAGACTGATCAGAGATGCAGCCAAGAGGCCCATGATCACTCTGGATGAACTGCAGAGATCTACAGCTGAGGTGGGAGATTCTGTCCATAGGACAACAATCAGTTGTATATTGCACAAATCTGGCCTTTATGGAAGAGTGGCAAGAAGAAAGCCATTTCTTAAAGATATCCATAAAAAGTGTTGTTTAAAGTTTGCCACAAGCAACCTGGGAGACACACCAAACATGTGGAAGAAGGTGCTCTGGTCAGATGAAACCAAAATTGAACTTTTTGGCAACAATGCAAAACGTTATGTTTGGCGTAAAAGCAACACAGCTGAACACACCATCCTCACTGTCAAACATGGTGGTGGCAGCATCATGGTTTGGGCCTGCTTTTCTTCAGCAGGGACAGGGAAGATGGTTACAATTGATGGGAAGATGAATGGAGCCAAATACAGGACCATTCTGGAAGAAAACCTGATAGAGTCTGCAAAAGACCTAAGACTGGGACGGAGATTTGTCTTCCAACAAGACAATGATCCAAAACATAAAGCAAAATCTACAATGGAATGGTTCAAAAATAAACATATCCAGGTGTTAGAATGGCCAAGTCAAAGTCCAGACCTGAATCTAATCGAGAATCTGTGGAAAGAACTGAAAACTGCTGTTCACAAATGCTCTCCATCCAACCTCACTGAGCTCGAGCTGTTTTGCAAGGAGGAATGGGAAAAAATTTCAGTCTCTCGATGTGCAAAACTGATAGAGACATACCCCAAGCGACTTACAGCTGTAATCGCAGCAAAAGGTGGCGCTACAAAGTATTAACTTAAGGGGGCTGAATAATTTTGCACGCCCAATTTTTCAGTTTTTGATTTGTTAAAAGAGTTTGAAATATCCAATAAATGTTGTTCCACTTCATGATTGTGTCCCACTTGTTGTTGATTCTTCACAAAAAAATACAGATTTATATCTTTATGTTTGAAGCCTGAAATGTGGCAAAAGGTCGCAAAGTTCAAGGGGGCCGAATACTTTCGCAAGGCACTGTATATATAGCCATATACATATATATATATATATATATATATACATACAGACATATACACACACACACACACACACACACACACTCACTCACTCACTCACTCACTCACTCACTCAGGGAGGGAATGTTGTTTTTACATGAAAATGGAAGAAAAGGATAAGCCTATGGATTATGAAAACAACAAAAATAAATGGGAAAATTGGAGAGGACAAATGACCAGAGATAGTGTTGTTTAACTCACTGACCCATGAGTTTTTCTTACCTTTGTTTCAGAGAAAAGTCTCCCTCTCTAAACTTTATAGGTGTACCCATAGACCAGTCACTCTTCATGGACAGACCGCTGGGCACAGGGGAGGCTGGTCTCTCCTGCTTGATTGAACTTCAACACAACAGAGACAAATATTACATCTCTCATCTACTCTGAGCTCAGATGGGGAAACATAAGAAGAGTTTAATTTCAAAACGCTATATATCCATTTTCAGAAATGTTGGTAAATTAGCGTTTATAGTTCAAATAAATTATGAAAGGTGTGTTTTATCACTGTCTAATTATGGGGTTGGTCAATGACAGACATGTGTTTGTTTAAAATCTATCACTTGAATGGTTTCAATTCAGAGAGACAAATATTCATGTTATTTTTGTTTTTAAAATCAAGATATCTGCCTCAGTCTCAGAGAAATCAGTAGTACTGCTAGGTTTAACACAGTAATAATATATATCTGCCTCACTCTCAGAGAAATCAGTAGTACTGCTAGGTTTTACACAGTAATAATATATATCTGACTCAGTCTCAGAGAAATCTGCCTCACTCTCAGATAAATCAGTAGTACTGCTAGGTTTAACACAGTAATAATATATATCTGCCTCAGTCTCAGAGAAATCAGTAGTACTGCCAGGTTTTACACAGTAATAATATATATCTGCCTCACTCTCAGAGAAATCAGTAGTACTGCTAGGTTTAACACAGTAATAATATATATCTGCCTCAGTCTCAGAGAAATCAGTAGTACTGCCAGGTTTTACACAGTAATAATATATATCTGACTCACTCTCAGAGGAATCAGTAGTACTGCTAGGTTTAACACAGTAATAATATATATCTGACTCAGTCTCAGAGAAATAAATAGCACTGCTAGGTTTAACGCAGTCAAATGTAAATAAATAACTAATAACTATCTAAAATGTTTACAGTAATAACATCTATGTTTACAGTAATAACATCTATAATGTTTACAGTAATGACATCTATAATGTTTACAGTAATAACATCTATGTTTACAGTAATAACATCTAATGTTTACAGTAATGACATCTATAATGTTTACAGTAATGACATCTATTATGTTTACAGTAATGACATCTATAATGTTTACAGTAATGACATCTATTATGTTTACAGTAATGACATCTATAATGTTTACAGTAATGACATCTATAATGTTTACAGTAATAACATCTATAATGTTTACAGTAATAACATCTATAATGTTTACAGTAATGACATCTATAATGTTTACAGTAATGACATCTATTATGTTTACAGTAATGACTATTACCCATCATGAGCTATTTTAATCCCGCCCCTCTGCTCCTCTCAGCCCAGTCCACCTGTCTCTGTAGAACATCCTCTTGATTTCCACCTGGCATATATTATTCAACTGTGTTGTGAGTCTTACATGGATTTGAACCTTTCTAGTCTCATAGTATCCACAGACTGTCAGATAAAGATACATATTTTTCATAAGAGTATTATTCTACTGTTGATTGACTGACTATGTCTTTCCAAATCCCCCAGCACTGCTATTTCTATGTAACGGTTTTCTTTAGGTGAAGGAGAGTCGGACCAAAATGTTATTCATGATTTTTAATGAAGAAAAAACTATACATGAATAAACTAAACAAGAAAAGTGAAAACCTAAACAGTCTTATCTGGTACAAAGGAACAAACACCCACAAAACACACAGTGAAACCCAGGCTACCTAAATATGGTTCCCAATCAGAGACAATGACTAACACCTGCCTCTGATTGAGAACCATATCAGGCCAGACATAGAAATAGACAAACCAGACACACAACATAGAATCCCCACCCAGCTCACGTCCTGACCAACACTAAAACAAGGAAAACACACAAGAACAATGGTCAGAACGTGACATTCTAAAGATAATTTTAAACTAATATTGTGACTTTTCAACTATTTCCCTGTAAATTCTATTCTTAGCTAAAAATGTTACAGACACATGAAGGTACCTATAAGCAATCATTTCTGATGAATATTTTTTTTTAAATGTGAATTTTGGGGGGAAATTATGCAAAATTATTCAGCCCCTTTACTTTCAGTGCAGCAAACTCTCTCTCCAGAAGTTCAGTGAGGATCTCTGAATGATCCAATGTTGACCTAAATGACTAATGATGATAAATACAATCCACCTGTGTGTAATCAAGTCTCCGTATAAATGCACCTGCACTGTGATAGTCTCAGAGGTCCGTCAAAAGCGCAGAGAGCATCATGAAGAACAAGGAACACACCAGGCAGGTCCGAGATACTGTTGTGAAGAAGTTTAAAGCCGGATTTGGATACAAAAAGATTTCCCAAGCTTTAAACATCCCAAGGAGCACTGTGCAAGCGATAATATTGAAATGGAAGGAGTATCAGACCACTGCAATTCTACCAAGACCTGGCCGTCCCTCTAAAATTTCAGCTCATACAAGGAGAAGACTGATCAGAGATGCAGCCAAGAGGCCCATGATCACTCTGGATGAACTGCAGAGATCTACAGCTGAGGTGGGAGATTCTGTCCATAGGACAACAATCAGTTGTATATTGCACAAATCTGGCCTTTATGGAAGAGTGGCAAGAAGAAAGCCATTTCTTAAAGATATCCATAAAAAGTGTTGTTTAAAGTTTGCCACAAGCAACCTGGGAGACACACCAAACATGTGGAAGAAGGTGCTCTGGTCAGATGAAACCAAAATTGAACTTTTTGGCAACAATGCAAAACGTTATGTTTGGCGTAAAAGCAACACAGCTGAACACACCATCCTCACTGTCAAACATGGTGGTGGCAGCATCATGGTTTGGGCCTGCTTTTCTTCAGCAGGGACAGGGAAGATGGTTACAATTGATGGGAAGATGAATGGAGCCAAATACAGGACCATTCTGGAAGAAAACCTGATAGAGTCTGCAAAAGACCTAAGACTGGGACGGAGATTTGTCTTCCAACAAGACAATGATCCAAAACATAAAGCAAAATCTACAATGGAATGGTTCAAAAATAAACATATCCAGGTGTTAGAATGGCCAAGTCAAAGTCCAGACCTGAATCTAATCGAGAATCTGTGGAAAGAACTGAAAACTGCTGTTCACAAATGCTCTCCATCCAACCTCACTGAGCTCGAGCTGTTTTGCAAGGAGGAATGGGAAAAAATTTCAGTCTCTCGATGTGCAAAACTGATAGAGACATACCCCAAGCGACTTACAGCTGTAATCGCAGCAAAAGGTGGCGCTACAAAGTATTAACTTAAGGGGGCTGAATAATTTTGCACGCCCAATTTTTCAGTTTTTGATTTGTTAAAAGAGTTTGAAATATCCAATAAATGTTGTTCCACTTCATGATTGTGTCCCACTTGTTGTTGATTCTTCACAAAAAAATACAGATTTATATCTTTATGTTTGAAGCCTGAAATGTGGCAAAAGGTCGCAAAGTTCAAGGGGGCCGAATACTTTCGCAAGGCACTGTATATATAGCCATATACATATATATATATATATATATATATATACATACAGACATATACACACACACACACACACACACACACTCACTCACTCACTCACTCACTCAGGGAGGGAATGTTGTTTTTACATGAAAATGGAAGAAAAGGATAAGCCTATGGATTATGAAAACAACAAAAATAAATGGGAAAATTGGAGAGGACAAATGACCAGAGATAGTGTTGTTTAACTCACTGACCCATGAGTTTTTCTTACCTTTGTTTCAGAGAAAAGTCTCCCTCTCTAAACTTTATAGGTGTACCCATAGACCAGTCACTCTTCATGGACAGACCGCTGGGCACAGGGGAGGCTGGTCTCTCCTGCTTGATTGAGCTTCAACACAACAGAGACAAATATTACATCTCTCATCTACTCTGAGCTCAGATGGGGAAACATAAGAAGAGTTTAATTTCAAAACGCTATATATCCATTTTCAGAAATGTTGGTAAATTAGCGTTTATAGTTCAAATAAATTATGAAAGGTGTGTTTTATCACTGTCTAATTATGGGGTTGGTCAATGACAGACATGTGTTTGTTTAAAATCTATCACTTGAATGGTTTCAATTCAGAGAGACAAATATTCATGTTATTTTTGTTTTTAAAATCAAGATATCTGCCTCAGTCTCAGAGAAATCAGTAGTACTGCTAGGTTTAACACAGTAATAATATATATCTGACTCACTCTCAGAGAAATCAGTAGTACTGCTAGGTTTTACACAGTAATAATATATATCTGACTCAGTCTCAGAGAAATCTGCCTCACTCTCAGATAAATCAGTAGTACTGCTAGGTTTAACACAGTAATAATATATATCTGCCTCACTCTCAGAGAAATCAGTAGTACTGCTAGGTTTAACACAGTAATAATATATATCTGCCTCACTCTCAGAGAAATCAGTAGTACTGCTAGGTTTAACACAGTAATAATATATATCTGACTCACTCTCAGAGGAATCAGTAGTACTGCCAGGTTTTACACAGTAATAATATATATCTGACTCACTCTCAGAGGAATCAGTAGTACTGCTAGGTTTAACACAGTAATAATATATATCTGCCTCAGTCTCAGAGAAATCAGTAGTACTGCCAGGTTTTACACAGTAATAATATATATCTGACTCACTCTCAGAGGAATCAGTAGTACTGCTAGGTTTAACACAGTAATAATATATATCTGACTCAGTCTCAGAGAAATAAATAGCACTGCTAGGTTTAACGCAGTCAAATGTAAATAAATAACTAATAACTATCTAAAATGTTTACAGTAATAACATCTATGTTTACAGTAATAACATCTATAATGTTTACAGTAATGACATCTATAATGTTTACAGTAATAACATCTATGTTTACAGTAATAACATCTAATGTTTACAGTAATGACATCTATAATGTTTACAGTAATGACATCTATTATGTTTACAGTAATGACATCTATAATGTTTACAGTAATGACATCTATTATGTTTACAGTAATGACATCTATAATGTTTACAGTAATGACATCTATAATGTTTACAGTAATAACATCTATAATGTTTACAGTAATAACATCTATAATGTTTACAGTAATGACATCTATAATGTTTACAGTAATGACATCTATTATGTTTACAGTAATGACTATTACCCATCATGAGCTATTTTAATCCCGCCCCTCTGCTCCTCTCAGCCCAGTCCACCTGTCTCTGTAGAACATCCTCTTGATTTCCACCTGGCATATATTATTCAACTGTGTTGTGAGTCTTACATGGATTTGAACCTTTCTAGTCTCATAGTATCCACAGACTGTCAGATAAAGATACATATTTTTCATAAGAGTATTATTCTACTGTTGATTGACTGACTATGTCTTTCCAAATCCCCCAGCACTGCTATTTCTATGTAACGGTTTTCTTTAGGTGAAGGAGAGTTGGACCAAAATGTTATTCATGATTTTTAATGAAGAAAAAACTATACATGAATAAACTAAACAAGAAAAGTGAAAACCTAAACAGTCTTATCTGGTACAAAGGAACAAACACCCACAAAACACACAGTGAAACCCAGGCTACCTAAATATGGTTTCCAATCAGAGACAATGACTAACACCTGCCTCTGATTGAGAACCATATCAGGCCAGACATAGAAATAGACAAACCAGACACACAACATAGAATCCCCACCCAGCTCACGTCCTGACCAACACTAAAACAAGGAAAACACACAAGAACAATGGTCAGAACGTGACATTCTAAAGATAATTTTAAACTAATATTGTGACTTTTCAACTATTTCCCTGTAAATTCTATTCTTAGCTAAAAATGTTACAGACACATGAAGGTACCTATAAGCAATCATTTCTGATTAATATTTTTTTTTAAATGTGAATTTTGGGGGGATTTAATGATTTAGAAATAAAGTTCTTTATTGACAATGTCATCTCACCTCTTGGCTTTGGTGTCATGTCCCCCAGAGAGTCTAATTTTAGAGGCAGGGCCCCCCTCCTCTCTCTTCCCAGAGAGACTCATTTTAGAGAACTGTCGTCTAAACAGAGATCCAACATGTTGGTTGTGGTTAACACAGTGAAAACTAATTATGGAATGTCAATTGTTCTATTGTATTCATTATCTCTTAGAAATAAAATATTTACTGACAGACACATCCAAACAGTCAGGTGATTTAATGCATCACATGAACATGTAGTGGTGACTGATATGTTTCACCTCTTCTCCATGTAGTGGAACTATTGATAATAACAATACAATAATAATATTAATAATAAATTCTCACTTTGTCTTTTAATCATTTCACTCATTCTAGTGTGTTTCTTTGTTCAACAGTTATTAATTTAATTCATAATAACAATGTTAAGAAAAGTATTTGTGGTTTCATACCAAATTATACAGGAAGCAGGAGCTCATTCTAATTTTTAAAAACAACACATTCTGATATTCTGAAAGATGATTTAGAACTATGATACATTAACATTTTTACAAATGGTAAAATAACCAGATATACGCATCCTACAATACGATATATGAACAATAGGTTTTTTAAATTTGATTTGCCTACGCCCAGTTAGCGCTATTTTGTATGATTGAACTGTCACGTAGCTGTCCCAGGTGAAATGGACTGTTAGATCTGAGTATTTTACTGTCATTCACTATACTAAAATAACACTATACATTTAATGTCTCTACACACTTTACAATAATCCCTGGGAAGATTCTTACCTTGTAGCCTGAATTCACAACCAGAACATGTCAAGTCATTGAGATATTTTCCGTTGTGCTGAGAGAGCACCTTCCTGATAACAAGTGTGTCTGTATCTATGTTCTATGTACAGTTGATCTTTGGATGCAATAATATCTGGTCAAAGTCTAGTGACTCAACACCATAATATAGAATAAACATAACAGTAGTTTAACCTTTGGCCAGTAGAGGCCATGGCAGATTATAACATGTCATTATGATGATCCAGGTTCATATTATAAAATGTAGAATCATTATGATGGATCCAGTTTCAACATATCTCCAACTTTGAAGTATATTTGGGGTCCCAAATTTTTGACATTCTTGACACCCTCAAACCAACAAAGTTTCCTGATTCTGATCTGTTTAAACCAACTCTTAGTGTCCTGATTCAGATCTGTTCAAATCAACTCTTAGTGTCCTGATTCAGATCTGTTCAAACCAACTCTTATTTTTTTATTTTTTTTTTATTTTACCTTTATTTAACCTTTATTTAACCAGGCAAGTCAGTTAAGAACAAATTCTTATTTTCAATGACGGCCTGGGAACAGTGGGTTAACTGCCTGTTCAGGGGCAGAACGACAGATTTGTACCTTGTCAGCTCGGGGGTTTGAACTCGCAACCTTCCGGTTACTAGTCCAACGCTCTAACCACTAGGCTACCCTGCCGCCCCGAATTAGTGTCCTGATTCAGATCTGTTCAAACCAACTCTTAGTTTCCTGATTCAGATCTATTTAAACCAACTCTTAGTTTCCTGATTCAGATCTGTTTAAACCAACTCTTAGTGTCCTGATTCAGATCTGTTCAAATCAACTCTTAGTGTCCTGATTCAGATCTGTTCAAACCAACTCTTAGTGTCCTGATTCAGATCTGTTCAAACCAACTCTTAGTTTCCTGATTCAGATCTATTTAAACCAACTCTTAGTTTCCTGATTCAGATCTGTTTAAACCAACTCTTAGTGTCCTGATTCAGATCTGTTCAAACCAACTCTTAGTGTCCTGATTCAGATCTGTTCAAACCAACTCTTAGTGTCCTGATTCAGATCTGTTTAAACCAACTCTTAGTGTCCTGATTCAGATCTGTTTAAACCAACTCTTAGTTTCCTGATTCAGATCTGTCTAAACCAACTCTTAGTGTCCTGATTCAGATCTGTTCAAACCAACTCTTAGTGTCCTGATTCAGATCTGTTCAAACCAACTCTTAGTTTCCTGATTCAGATCTGTTCAAACCAACTCTTAGTTTCCTGATTCAGATCTGTTCAAACCAACTCTTAGTTTCCTGATTCAGATCTGTTCAAACCAACTCTTAGTTTCATGATTCAGATCTGTTTAAACCAACTCTTAGTTTCCTGATTCAGATCTGTTCAAACCAACTCTTAGTTTCCTGATTCAGATCTATTTAAACCAACTCTTAGTGTCCTGATTCAGATCTGTTCAAACAAACTCTTAGTGTCCTGATTCAGATCTATTTAAACCAACTCTTAGTGTCCTGATTCAGATCTGTTTAAACCAACTCTTAGTGTCCTGATTCAGATCTGTTCAAACCAACTCTTAGTTTTATTTAACTCTTTATTTAACTAGGCAATTCAGTTAAGAACAAATTCTTATTTACAATAACAGCCTACCAAAAGGCAAAAGGCCTCGTGGGGATAGTGTCTGGGATTAAAAATATAAATAAATAAAAAATATAGGACAAAACACACATCACGACAAGAGACAAAACACAACACTACATGAAGAGAGAACTAAGACAACAACACAGCATGGCAGCACCACATGACAACGCAGCAGGGTAGCAACACAACATGACAACAACATGGTAGCAACAAAACAGGGTACAAACATTATTGGGCACAGGCAACAGCACAAAGGGCAAGAAGGTAGAGACAACAATAAATCACGCAAAGCAGCCACAACTGTCATTAAGAGTGTCCACGATTGAGTCTTTGAATGAAGAGATTGAGATAAAACTGTCCAGTTTGAGTGTTTGTTGCAGCTCGTTCCAGTCGTTAGCTGCAGCGAACTGAAAAGACGAGCGACCCAGGGATGTGTGTGCTTTGGGGACCTTTAACAGAATGTGACTGGCAGAACAGGTGTTGTATGTGGAGGATGAGGGTTGCAGTAGATATCTCAGACTGGGGGAGTGAGGCCTAAGAGGGTTTTATAAATAAGTATCAACCAGTGGATCTTGTGACGGGTATACAGAGATGACCAGTTTACAGAGGAGTATAGAGTGCAGTGATGTGTCCTGTAAGGAGCATTGGTGGCAAATCTGATGGCAGAATGGTAAAGAACATCTAGTCGCTCGAGAGCACCCTTACCTGCCGATCTATAAATTATGTCTCCGTAATCTAGCATGGGTAGGATGGTCATCTGAATCAGGGTTAGTTTGGCAGCTGGGGTGAAAGAGGTGCGATTACGAGAGAGGAAACCAAGTCTAGATTTAACTTTAGACTGCAGCTTTGATATGTGCTGAGAGAAGGACCCCGTACCGTCAAGCCATACTCCCAAGTACTTGTATGAGGTACTTGTACAAGTACTTGTACCTCATGCTCTAAACCCTCAGAGGTAGTAATCACCTTTCTGTTGGGAGAGGGGCATTTGTCTTACCAAACCACATGACCTTTGTTTTGGAGGTGTTCAGAACAGGGTTAAGGGCAGAGAAAGCTTGTTGGACAATTGACTGGGGCACAGTGCTGTGTTCTGCTGGTGGTGGTGGTGTGAGGCCTTAACCTCTGCCTCCCTCTCTCATTCCCTCTTCCTGGTGGTGGTGTGAGGTCTTAACCTCAGCCTCCCTCTCTCATTCCCACTTCCTGGTGGTGGTGTGAGGTCTTAACCTCAGCCTCCCTCCCTCTCTCATTCCCTCTTCCTCAGTACGATGTAGAAGAGACCACTGACCAGACACAGAGGGAAGGACACCCAGGCCAGAATGTAGGCAAAGCCAAACACAGCATCCTCCTCCCCATCCGGACGCATTACCGTGTAGATTATAGCTCCACACATCACAAACAGACCTGGAGAGAGGGGGAGGAAAAGGAAGGGAGATGGGAGAGGAGAGGAGAAGGGAAAGAGAGAGAGAGAGGGAAAGGGAGAGTGGGGGAGAAGGGAAAAACGCATGGTTAGTTTTAGACAGCTGTTGAGGATCATTCATTTTTTCCAAGTTGACACACCTAATATTTTGTGACAGACTTGGTTATGTTCTGTATATTGGGACAGGGCTGAATCTTCTAGCTTCCACTAGTTAACATCCTGAGCCAGAGAACCACGGCCATATGCAGATTCTTTATTTTTATCCAGCCAACTCTGCCCACAGGATCAAATTGAGTTAGCTAGCTAAGACACGGTATCTAGCATGAGATTTGATTGGGTTCCAACTCAGAGATTATGACACACCTAACATAGAGACATTAAACCAAACCTTGTGTTAAGGGACCTGACATTGAGGCAGTAAACCAAACCTTGTATTAAGGGACCTGACATTGAGGCAGTAAACCAACCCTTGTGTTAAGGGACCTGACATTGAGGCAGTAAACCAACCGTTGTATCCGGCCCTGTTGTGACCATTCTGAGAAATCATATGAATCAATCATATCAATCAACTTCTTTGAATCACACCTTCATGATGCAGAATATATTACTTGTTTGCTGATAAGTACAACTTTAACTTCTCTAGAGCCTGTAAAGTATAAACTTTTTTCTCTCACTATTGTGACTGGTGGGATTAAATGTGTTAAGGCTGCGATAATATCATTGAGTTACACGGCTACTTTAGCTACAGCTTTTAAACGTTATAAAACAGCATTCAACATGAGGTAGACAGCTCTTACTTTTCTCCAGTGTGTCAGCAAGCTCCTTCTGGTTCATTTTCCTCAGGACGTTCAGTGTGATCTTCAGAGCCCCCTCTCTGGCACTGCTCTCCTGCTTCTCATCTTCAGCATCCACCACTTCCTGCTTCTGACTCTCAAAGCCTTGTAGGAGTTCTGATCTCAGAATCATCTTGAACATCTTCAGCTCGTTGTTCATGTCATAATATTCTCTTCAAGCAACTGAAATAATGTCAATAAGTGTATGAATGATTGACATATCAACTTTACTTGAGGTAAACAAGTGTCTAAACTCACAGATACTAAAGGCTACTTCAATAAACAGATTAATACAGGTGTATATATCTATTGTTTAAATGTTTTATGTAACCTTTATTTAACTAGGCATGTCAGATAAAGAATAAATTCTTATTTACAATGTCAGGACTCCCAATCTGCCCTATTGGACTCCCAATCCGCCCTATGGGACTCCCAATCCGCCCTATTGGACTCCCAATCCGCCCTATGGGACTCCCAATCCGCCCTGTGGGACTCCCAATCCGCCCTATGGGACTCCCAATCCGCCCTATGGGACTCCCAATCCGCCCTATGGGACTCCCAATCCGCCCTATGGGACTCCCAATCCGCCCTATGGGACTCCCAATCCGCCCCATGGGACTCCCAATCCGCCCTATGGGACTCCCAATCCGCCCTATGGGACTCCCAATCCGCCCTATGGGACTCCCAATCCGCCCTATGGGACTCCCAATCCGCCCTATGGGACTCCCAATCCGCCCTATGGGACTCCCAATCCGCCCTATGGGACTCCCAATCCGCCCTATGGGACTCCCAATCCGCCCTATGGGACTCCCAATCCGCCCTATGGGACTCCCAATCCGCCCTATTGGACTCCCAATCCACCCTATGGGACTCCCAATCCGCCCTATTGGACTCCCAATCCGCCCTATGGGACTCCCAATCCGCCCTATGGGACTCCCAATCCGCCCTATGGGACTCCCAATCCGCCCTATGGGACTCCCAATCCGCCCTATGGGACTCCCAATCCGCCCTATGGGACTCCCAATCCGCCCTATTGGACTCCAAATCACGGTCAGATGTGAAACAGCCTGGATATGGTTCCTTACATGTTTCCAAAGATGAAAGGAGAATTTCTGTCGCAGTTCAAATGTATTTATTACTCACAAGTTAATGGTCCATAGTTTGTCACACAGATTCCAGGTTGGTGAAAGAAAGCATTGTGATCCAGATGAGGTTAAACAGGTTCCATGTGACATGAATGGCAAAAAGGTCAAATCCCAGTGTACAAAATGATAAGTAGCAACAGGATAATTAAATCCCAAAAGAAACGGTAGCAACCTGTATCTCTACTAGGTGTCTTCCATCAGGTCAATCACCTGTCCTAATGAGTTACTGACGCCATCTTTACCCATAACCCTCCATTCTCTAGACTTACAGGTGAACCATAGGAGTCTTCCATCAGGTCAAACACCTGTCCTAATGAGTTACTGACGCCATCTTTACCCATAACCCTCCATTCTCTAGACTTACAGGTGAACCATAGGTGTCTTCCATCAGGTCAAACACCTGTCCTAATGAGTTACTGATGCCATCTTTACCCATAACCCTCCATTCTCTAGACTTACAGATGAACCATAGGAGTCTTTCATCAGGTCAATCACCTGTCCTAATGAGTTACCGACGCCATCTTTACCCATAACCCTCCATTCTCTAGACTTACAGGTGAACCATAGGAGTCTTCCATCAGGTCAACCACCTGTCCTAATGAGTTACCGACGCCATCTTTACCCATAACCCTCCATTCTCTAGACTTACAGGTGAACCATAGGAGTCTTCCATCAGGTCAACCACCTGTCCTAATGAGTTACTGACGCCATCTTTACCCATAACCCTCCATTCTCTAGACTTACAGGTGAACCATAGGAGTCTTCCTTCAGGTCAATCAGGGCCTTCAGAACATTCAATTAGATTTTAAAATAGAAAGGTTGAACTGACCTGAAACAAGATACTTTTATCCTCATTGAAATGGGCATTGTGTTTTTCCCCCTTTGTGTAAAATGTTAAATCCCTACTGTAACTATGGCAACTAGGACCAGGCATAATTAATTACTGTGTTGTTGTGTCTCTACAGCTGAACAACATGATGGAGGACCAGACATACGGAATGACTGTGTTGTTGTCTCTACAGCTGAACAACATGATGGAGGACCAGACATACTGAATTACTGTGTTGTTGTGTCTCTACAGCTGAACAACATGATGGAGGACCAGACATACTGAATTACTGTGTTGTCTCTACAGCTGAACAACATGATGGAGAACCAGACATACTGAATTACTGTGTTGTGTCTCTACAGCTGAACAACATGATGGAGGACCAGACATACTGAATTACTGTGTTGTTGTGTCTCTACAGCTGAACAACATGATGGAGGACCAGACATACTGAATTACTGTGTTGTTGTCTCTACAGCTGAACAACATGATGGAGGACCAGACATACTGAATTACTGTGTTGTGTCTCTACAGCTGAACAACATGATGGAGGACCAGACATACTGAATTACTGTGTTGTTGTCTCTACAGCTGAACAACATGATGGAGGACCAGACATACTGAATTACTGTGTTGTTGTGTCTCTACAGCTGAACAACATGATGGAGGACCAGACATACTGAATTACTGTGTTGTGTCTCTACAGCTGAACAACATGATGGAGGACCAGACATACTGAATTACTGTGTTGTGTCTCTACAGCTGAACAACATGATGGAGGACCAGACATACTGAATTACTGTGTTGTGTCTCTACAGCTGAACAACTCTTTCCATGATGGTCTTGTCATTGAACCATCCCAGAAGACCAAGGTGAGAATACAGCACTTAGAACATCATGTTGCCCAATACAATAGCCATGATAATAGCCTGGAAACCCTACAATATAACCCCACTAAATAGAATTATAAGAAACGTGGTATTGTCCATCCAGGTGTTATGTGGAGTGGCTGAGTGACTTGTTCTCTCTGCCCCTCAACAATGAGTCATAGCTGTTCTCCAACTGTAGTGGTGGAGCGCTACACAGTCTGTATCCTGAATCCTGAACAGATCAGTCAAGACAATAAGAGGTAGCTGAGTAGGTCAAAGGTTAATCTCGGTTAACGCGGAACTAAAATCTTCAGTAATTTGGTAAGTTATGTTTCCGTGTTGTAATTTGTCCACGAGAGATTAGCCAAAGGTAGGATACACAACACACACCCAGAGTCCAAAGATCAACTGTACCTAGAACATAGATACAGACATCAGGAAGTTGCTCTCTAAGCAGAACGGGAAATATCTCAATGATTTAACATGTTCTGGTGGTGAATTCAGGCTAAGAGGTGAGATTATTGTGAAGTGTGTAGAGACATTAAATGTGTGGTGTAATTATAGTATAGTGAATGGAAGTCAAACACTCCTAACAGTCTATTTCTCCTGGGACAGACGCTAACTGGGATTAGGCAAATCAAATTCAAAAACATATATTATAGTTCTACATTTCACATTTCGTATGAAAGATGTAGTTGTATCATATTAGTTCCACTGTAGTATAACAATCCTTGGTATATGAGCCACGTTACAATTCCCACCAAGTGGGTTAACCCTATTGGTGCCAATGGCATGATGTGTAGGGTGTTTGCTTTTCATGCCAGCGACCCGGATATACTTCCCTGCCCCGCCGTTCGCTACATGGATGTCAGAAGGGGGATGGTGGCCGTGAGGGGGCTAAGTAGTGCCTTCCAGTTCGAAAGGGGGCAGTATAGTGAGCCATGTTCCACTTCCCACCATCTGCGTTAACCCTATTGCGATGTGTAGGGTGTTTGCCTTTCTCGCAAGCGACCCGGGTTCACTTCCCTGCCCTGCTATTTGCTACAACATTAATAGCATTGGCTACCTGTTGAACAAGGAAACACAATAGAATTCGTTAAATTATCTTAGGATAATATAAATAAGTGTCCATTTAGAGTTGTCTTCTGGGTTCAGCCTTTAACCTGCTTTTATCAATTGGCTGAAATGTAACAAACGACATGTCCTCAGAGTTTGGAGATAACCAGTCCCCGTTTAAATCACTATGACAACCATTTCCTTATTTCTCCAGAGCAGCAAGGGTGATCTAGAGACTCAACCTTTGTATCCAATCACAGTAGGTTTACAGCAGCTCGCAGTTGCAACTTCATTGCTAAGAAGTCAAACTCCTTTGGTTTAGATACATTTCTGTAGCAATCCGGGTTGGGCTCAATTCAGAATTTAGGAATTGACTCCCATTCAACTAATGAGAAAAGTTCCCTCTAATTGTATTCAGCATTGAGCAAATTTTAGGTCTGCTGAGCGCACACTTGAATGTTGTGAAAATTCGGTGCAACTTCCGGGACATGTTTATTGTGAACACTGAGGCTGTACCAGCTCTAAGTTACAGTTTTAACAGTGACCATGTACTGTAGCTTTAAGTTAGTTTTGACAGTGGCCAAGTGGATTTAAGTTACAATTTTAACAGTGGCCAGTGGATTTAAGTTACAATTTTAACAGTGGCCAAGTAGCTTTAAGTTGCAGTTTTAACCGTGGCCAAGTAGGTTTAAGTTACAGTTTTAACAGTGGCCAAGTAGCTTTAAGTTACAGTTTTAACAGTGGCCAAGTAGCTTTAAGTTACAGTTTTAACAGTGGCCAAGTAGCTTTAAGTTACAGTTTGAACAGTGGCCAAGTAGCTTTAAGTTACAGTTTTAACAGTGGCCAAGTAGCTTTAAGTTACAGTTTTAACAGTGGCCAAGTAGGCTACTGTGGCTATTTGATCATAATGTAAGCCTACCGGGGTGGCATACCATCAAAAAGGATGGGAAAAATGCATCCCATAACATAAGCATGCTGAAAGTTTGTTGTTAACTTGTTTACAGAGAAAGCATTGTATTTGGTAAAACAACAGTTTACTTAGAGTTGGCAGCAGGCTGACAGGTCTGCTGTTAGAACCAGTAATGGCCGATTTAACAGTCTTGGGTAGCGTTATGACTGTGGCTCCCCTCAAGGCCTGAGGAAAACCACTTTCCTCTAGGCTCAGGTTAAAGATCTGACAGATAGTAGTGGTCATAGAGTCAGCTACCATCCTCAGTAGCTTTCCGTCTAAGTTGTCAATGCCAGGAGGTTTGTCATTATTGATCAATGACAAAAAAAATCCACTT
This sequence comes from Oncorhynchus mykiss, assembly GCF_013265735.2. Taxonomy (NCBI): domain Eukaryota; kingdom Metazoa; phylum Chordata; class Actinopteri; order Salmoniformes; family Salmonidae; genus Oncorhynchus; species Oncorhynchus mykiss. Next base: position 99,866,105 of record NC_048576.1, read on the forward strand.
CTCCCACACAAACTTTACAAAATTCGTTTTTTTTATGCATGAGTACAAAGGCTCAGAGTATGGGCCTGAGTTGTGCCTGTCAATCCTATAGAATCCTACTCTGATGCACTCTGCCTACAAAATCTGCCTACAAAAATGTTCAAATACTCTTTTAACCTTAGCGCTTAGAATAGCCAATTCTATTTCCACCAACCATTTCATTTGTATGGCTTCAGGATCAACTTGAGGATTAAACTAATGCAGTCTGGGAAATATTGTACTTTCCCCATATTGAATCAAATGTAAGTGACTTAGGACATTTTATAACTTAAAATATTCACATACAGCTTTCCTTGATCATTCATTTTCACATGTTGAAAAAACGACGATTTTCACATGTTGCTACCAACCTTATTATAACACCAAAATGAAATATTTGTTAACAAAAACATTTGTTCTCACATATTAGTGTTATTTAATACTGTAAATTATAGGAATGAGTGGTTTTGGGTTGATTTTTCTTTTAGTAAGGAAATGCATCCCAATGCCTATGCGCCATGACCGGGGCCCATAGGGCAGCGTACAGTTGTCCCAGTGCCATTCAGGGTAGGGGAGGGTTTGGCCGGGGCCCATAGGGCAGCGTACAGTTGTCCCAGGGCCATTCAGGGTAGGGGAGGGTTTGGCCGGGGCCCATAGGGCAGAGTACAGTTGTCCCAGTGCCATTCAGGGTAGGGGAGGGTTTGGCCGGGGCCCATAGGGCAGCGTACAGTTGTCCCAGTGCCATTCAGGGTAGGGGAGGGTTTGGCCGGTGCCCATAGGGCAGCTTACAGTTGTCCCAGTGCCATTCAGGGTAGGGGAGGGTTTGGCCGGGGCCCATAGGGCAGCGTACAGTTGTCCCAGTGCCATTCAGGGTAGGGGAGGGTTTGGCCAGGGGCCCATAGGACAGCGTACAGTTGTCCCAGTGCCATTCAGGGTAGGGGAGGGATTGGCCGGGGCCCATAGGACAGCGTACAGTTGTCCCAGTGCCATTCAGGGTAGGGGAGGGTTTGGCCGGGGCCCATAGGGCAGCGTACAGTTGTCCCAGGGTCATTCAGGGTAGGGGAGGGTTTGGCCGGGGCCCATAGGGCAGCGTACAGTTGTCCCAGTGCCATTCAGGGTAGGGGAGGGTTTGGCCGGGGCCCATAGGGCAGCGTACAGTTGTCCCAGTGCCATTCAGGGTAGGGGAGGGTTTGGCCGGTGCCCATAGGGCAAATTACAGTTGTCCCAGTGCCATTCAGGGTAGGGGAGGGTTTGGCCGGGGCCCATAGGGCAGCGTACAGTTGTCCCAGGGCCATTCAGGGTAGGGGAGGGTTTGGCCGGGGCCCATAGGGCAGCGTACAGTTGTCCCAGGGCCATTCAGGGTAGGGGAGGGTTTGGCCGGGGCCCATAGGGAAGCGTACAGTTGTCCCAGTGCCATTCAGGGTAGGGGAGGGTTTGGCCGGGGGCCATAGGGCAGCGTACAGTTGTCCCAGTGCCATTCAGGGTAGGGGAGGGTTTGGCCGGCGCCCATAGGGCAGCGTACAGTTGTCCCAGGGTCATTCAGGGTAGGGGAGGGTTTGGCCGGGGCCCATAGGGCAGCGTACAGTTGTCCCAGTGCCATTCAGGGTAGGGGAGGGTTTGGCCGGGGCCCATAGGGCAGCGTACAGTTGTCCCAGGGTCATTCAGGGTAGGGGAGGGTTTGGCCGGGGCCCATAGGGCAGAGTAAAGTTGTCCCAGTGCCATTCAGGGTAGGGGAGGGTTTGGCCAGGGCCCATAGCGCAGCGTACAGTTGTCCCAGTGCCATTAGGGTAGGGGAGGGTTTGGCCGGGGCCCATATGACAGCGTACAGTTGTCCCAGTGCCATTCAGGGTAGGGGAGGGTTTGGCCGGGGGCCATAGGGCAGAGTACAGTTGTCCCAGTGCCATTCAGGGTAGGGGAGGGTTTGGCCGGGGCCCATAGGGCAGCGTACAGTTGTCCCAGTGCCATTCAGGGTAGGGGAGGGTTTGGCCGGGGGCCATGGGGCAGCGTACAGTTGTCCCAGTGCCATTCAGGGTAGGGGAGGGTTTGGCCGGGGCCCATAGGGCAGCGTACAGTTGTCCCAGGGTCATTCAGGGTAGGGGAGGGTTTGGCCGGGGCCCATAGGGCAGCGTACAGTTGTCCCAGTGCCATTAGGGTAGGGGAGGGTTTGGCCGGGGCCCATAGGACAGCGTACAGTTGTCCCAGTGCCATTCAGGGTAGGGGAGGGTTTGGCCGGGGGCCATAGGGCAGAGTACAGTTGTCCCAGTGCCATTCAGGGTAGGGGAGGGTTTGGCCGGGGCCCATAGGGCAGCGTACAGTTGTCCCAGTGCCATTCAGGGTAGGGGAGGGTTTGGCCGGGGGCCATAGGGCAGCGTACAGTTGTCCCAGTGCCATTCAGGGTAGGGGAGGGTTTGGCCGGGGCCCATAGGGCAGCGTACAGTTGTCCCAGGGTCATTCAGGGTAGGGGAGGGTTTGGCCGGGGCCCATAGCGCAGCGTACAGTTGTCCCAGTGCCATTAGGGTAGGGGAGGGTTTGGCCGGGGCCCATAGGACAGCGTACAGTTGTCCCAGTGCCATTCAGGGTAGGGGAGGGTTTGGCCGGGGGCCATAGGGCAGCGTACAGTTGTCCCAGTGCCATTCAGGGTAGGGGAGGGTTTGGCCGGGGGCCATAGGGCAGCGTACAGTTGTCCCAGTGCCATTCAGGGTAGGGGAGGGTTTGGCCGGGGCCCATAGGGCAGCGTACAGTTGTCCCAGGGTCATTCAGGGTAGGGGAGGGTTTGGCCGGGGCCCATAGGGCAGCGTACAGTTGTCCCAGTGCCATTCAGGGTAGGGGAGGGTTTGGCCGGGGGCCATAGGGCAGCGTACAGTTGTCCCAGTGCCATTCAGGGTAGGGGAGGGTTTGGCCGGGGCCCATAGGGCAGCGTACAGTTGTCCCAGGGTCATTCAGGGTAGGGGAGGGTTTGGCCGGGGCCCATAGGGCAGCGTACAGTTGTCCCAGTGCCATTCAGGGTAGGGGAGGGTTTGGCCGGGGCCCATAGGGCAGCGTACAGTTGTCCCAGGGTCATTCAGGGTAGGGGAGGGTTTGGCCGGGGCCCATAGGGCAGAGTACAGTTGTCCCGGTGCCATTCAGGGTAGGGTAGGGTTTGGCCGGGGCCCATAGCGCAGCGTACAGTTGTCCCAGTGCCATTCAGGGTAGGGGAGGGTTTGGCCGGGGCCCATAGGACAGCGTACAGTTGTCCCAGTGCCATTCAGGGTAGGGGAGGGTTTGGCCGGGGGCCATAGGGCAGAGTACAGTTATCCCAGTGCCATTCAGGGTAGGGGAGGGTTTGGCCGGGCCCATTGGGCAGAGTACAGTTGTCCCATTGCCATTCAGGGTAGGGAGGGTTTGGCCGGGGGCCATAGGGCAGCGTACAGTTGTCCCAGTGCCATTCAGGGTAGGGGAGGGTTTGGCCGGGGGCCATAGGGCAGCATACAGTTGTCCCAGGGTCATTCAGGGTAGGGGAGGGTTTGGCCGGGGCCCATAGGGCAGAGTACAGTTGTCCCAGTGCCATTCAGGGTAGGGGAGGGTTTGGCCGGGGCCCATAGGGCAGCGTACAGTTGTCCCAGTGCCATTCAGGGTAGGGGAGGGTTTGGCCGGGGCCCATAGGGCAGCGTACAGTTGTCCCAGTGCCATTCAGGGTAGGGGAGGGTTTGGCCGGGGGCTTTTCTTGTCTCATCTTTGGCTCACCATGCTCTAGCGACTCGTTGTGGCAGGCCAGGTGCATGCAAGCTGACTTCAGTCGAACGTTGTTTGCTCTGACACATTAGTGTGGCTGACTTTTGGTTTAAGGTAACAGTGTTAAGAAGTAGGCGGCCAGGCGGGTCTCAACGTTTAACCTTCGGCCTCTACGATCCCATTGAGGAGTCGTAACTATCAATGGGAGAAAATGGGGTTAAAATATAACTCACAGGTAGTTTGAAAGAAGAGCGAACAGGCGATGGTGGTAGGCTATAGCAGGGTTTCCCAACCTCGGTCCTGGGGCCCCCCTGGGGGCAGTTTTCTTTCTTTTTACCCAGGTTGGACAACCATCGCTGTAGCTCGGCCACCTTCCACCGCAGAAGCAGAAGGCCAACAGGCAAATGTGGTGAATTAAGAGGATATCTCTATCTTAAACTGACAGATTTTGATGGGGATTTTTTTTACTTATATTGACGTCAATAGACTCTTAAGGATTAATGGCAATCCCTGCATAATGGAAAAACTAGTCTCATGCAATGTAGGCTTGCATTGAACACCACATATAGGCTAAAACTATTTCTATGTAAAAATGTTATGGGATTTGTTGCATTGGTGTGGTTGGTAGGCCCTTCTAAGAGGCCTACATTATGCTCAAATAGCCACAATAGCCTACTGGCCACTGTCTACAACTGTAAGGGTACAGCATCCGTGTTCACTGTAAATGTGCACCGGAAGTTGCACAGAATTTTCTTGTTCAAGTTTCCGCTCCGAAGACCAGGAATTTGCTTAGTGTCCCAAAACATTAGAGGGAACATTGGTGGATGGTCTACTCTGCCAGAGGATCAGTATTAACATCTATACGTATCTCTCTCCTTTATCTCTGTAGTGGATGGTCTACTCTGTTAGAGGATCAGTATTAACATCTACACATATCTCTCTCCTTTATCTCTGTAGTGGATGGTCTACTCTGTTAGAGGATCAGTATTAATATCTACAATATTTGAGAAATAGCCGTGAAGGATCACAATGTCTTTATGTTTTAATAATGTTCTTTCAGCTCTCTGCCAGAGGATCAGTCCAGGTGTCCAGTGTGTCACCAGGTGCAGAGGGATCCTGTCTCTATCACCCGTGGACACACGTTCTGCAGACAGTGCATCACCAGATACTGGGAGAGACCTGCTCCTTCAGGAAACTATGACTGTCCTCAGAGTAGAAAGAAATCCAGAACACTTCCTGTACTACGGCACCTGAGTGAACCCAATGATGCAAGAGGCTCTAAAAATAGTAAGACAACTTGCACAGGCCAAGACCTCAATATAATTTACAGTAGTTAATTACAATAGTATGAGATAATATAAATTACTGTAGTTATGGAAGGCCCACTTCTTATCCTGTCAACGAATGTTTCTGATACACATAATTTTTTACTTTTCCTTTGAAGTGGACGACAGCCTACAGAGAGCTATAGTAAACCACAAAGACAGTCTGAAAAGGAGGTATGAATGTGTGATAGGCATTGAAAAAGCAGGGATTCAAAGTCCCCTCAACAGGATTTACACAGAGCTTTACATTACAGAGGGAAAGCGTGAAGGGTTTAACAATGAACATGAGGTGTGGCAGCTAGAGACAGCATCCAGGACACCAACCTCACGTGACACAGCAATCCACTGCAATGACATCTTTAAACCCTTACCTGGCCAAGAGAGAAGCATCAGAACCGTGCTGACGAAGGGCATCGCTGGCATCGGAAAAACTGTCTCTGTGCAGAAGTTCATCCTAGACTGGGCTGAAGGGAAGGCAAACCAAGATGTGGATATCATGTTTGTTCTTTCTTTCTGGGAGCTGAACTTGATTAAAGATCAGCAGTACACTCTTCTTGGACTTCTAAATTATTTCCACACAGAACTAGTCATAGGCAATGCAAAGAAACTCACTGCCTGTAAAGTTATGTTAATCTTGGATGGTTTGGATCAAAGCAGATTTCCATTGGATTTCCAGCACAACAAAAATGTGTCTGATGTCACACAGACATCGTCTGTTGATGTTCTGTTGACAAACCTCATCAAGGGGAATCTGCTTCCCTCTGCTCTCCTTTGGATAATCTCCCGACCAGCAGCAACCAATCAGATCCCCCCTGAGTATGTTGACCAGGTGACAGAGGTACGAGGGTTCAATGACCCACGGAAGGACGAGTACTTCAGGAAGAGATTCAGTGATGAGGACCTGGCCAGCAGAATCATCTCACACATAAAGACGTCAAGGAGCCTCCACATCATGTGCCACATGCCAGTGTTCTGTTGGATTTCTGCAATAGTCCTTGAACACATGTTGAGTACAGACAAGAGGAAAGAGATGCCCACGACTCTGACTGAGATGTCCATACACTTCCTGCTCATTCAGACCAGACTGAAGAACCAGAAGTATCATGGAATAGATGAGATGGATCAAGAGGAGCTTGTGGAGTCAGATAAGGAGATTATTCTGAAGCTGGGGAAGCTGGCGTTTGAACATCTGGAGAAGGGTAATCTCATGTTCTATGAAGAAGACCTGAAAGAGTGTGGCATTGATGTCAAAGAAGCCTCAGTGTACTCAGGATTGTGCACACAAATCTTTAAAGAGGAGTCTGTGTTATTTCAGAGAATGGTGTACTGCTTTGTTCATCTGAGCATTCAGGAGTTTCTCTCAGCTGTCTACATATACCATTGTTACACAAACAAGAAAATGGATGCACTGAAGCCCTTCCTCAAGAGAAAGTCTAGAGCTGCGTCTGAAGAGCTAACCTTGCATGAGCTGCTGAAGAGTACCGTGGATCAAGCCTTGGAGAGTAAGAATGGACACCTGGACCTTTTTGTCCGCTTCCTTCATGGCATGTCACTGGAGTCCAATCAGAAACTCCTGCGAGGTCTGGTGACACAGACAGAAAGCAGTCCAGAGAGCGTCGAGAAAACGATCCAATCCCTTAAGGTGATGCAGAGGAACATGTCCCCTGAGAGGTGGATCAATCTCTTCCACTGTCTGATAGAGATGAAAGACCAGTCAGTACAGGAGGAAATCCAAGCATACTGGAGATCAGAGAACACATCCAAAATCCTCACACTTGCTCACTGTTCAGCGCTGGCCTACATGCTGCAGATATCAGAGGTGGTTCTGGATGTGTTTGACCTGAAGGTATACAAGACGTCAGAGGAGGGTCGTAGGAGACTGCTCCCAGCCTTGAGGCGCTGCAGGAAAGCTCTGTAAGTATTCATGTCAATATCGCATACCAGAATAAATTGTAGTTATAACAGTATTTTCATTTGCTGACTGGATTTGTAAGTACTATTGGGACAATTTCTCAGTTTAAACTTCACCGTATGTAGGAACAACATTATTTTAATTAGCTGACTAAACTTTCTATCAGCTGAAAACTCTTCAACAACTTATAACACCAACTGATCAGAAACAGTATAATTGAGTCATGTATACAAGGCCTACATATTAGTTGTGCAGGGCTAACAGGGTTAGCAGGGAAAGCTAAGCGTAACATTATAATAACTTATCTGTCATGGTATTTACCCTGTGTTGACAGACTCACTGACTGTCACTTCTCAGACACGTTATGTGAAGTGTTGGCTTCAGTTCTCAGCTCAAACTCCTCGCATCTGGTAGAGCTGGATCTGAATGAATGTTATGGCCTGACGGATTCAGGAGTGAAACTGCTCTCTGCTGGACTGGGAAATCCACAATGTAAACTGGAGACTCTGAGGTCAGTGTTCCTTTACTTGATCAGTAAGTGATACCTGTTCAGTAAAATCCATGTGTTTCTAATATAATAATGGACCTTAACTTAGGGACCTCTATTTTGATAGCAGTTGCTGTGGCTCTGAGTTTAATCAGCAGAGGTTGCTGGGATACCTGTTTAGTTTATGGTTTGGTGCCATTGCAGGTGCCAGATCTCTGCTCATAGTATTTCATCCTTTTTTAATTAATTTTTTTACATCTACCCTGAAGTTGTGTAGCTCTAATTAATTGTGTCCATGGATAAATGTTTTACCCCGGCCTTGACTGCTCCTGTTATCAGCTTTAAATCCAAATCAGTGAAGGGACGTTGGAGACTGGGCCTAGTTGTGGAGTGCTGCAGAAAGGCTCTGTAATTACCCATGTGTCGGTGCTTTCAAGACAACTGGGAACTCAAAAAAACAAGGTCAAATCATGACGTTGGTGATCTTCAGGTCGGAAAGTCAGAGCTCTAGAAAGATGCCGGAGTTTCCGACATGGAATTCTGAGTTGAAAGACCGTTCAAATAGATTTTTCCCCGTCGGAGCAAGTTTTTTTTGTCCCCGGAGTTACCAGTTGTCTTGAACGCACCGAAGTCGGAATTCTGAGATTCCCGTGTTCAGAGTTCCCTGCTGGAAGGAACTTGTTTGAAGTGTTGCAATCAAGTGAAAGTGACAAAGATTTGTGGTGACAAGGACAAGGGAAAACATCTAAATGAGATCCAACTGTTGCTTAAATACGCTCACAATTCTGTAAGCACGAGCGAGGCCACAAATAATGTGTCCAATAACTGACAATAATATACTCTTTTTGACCGCTGTCATATTGACACATATTCATTATGCCACTATTGGTTTTGTGTTGATTTTCACGATTCATAAGCACGCTTGGCATCTATACTCCAAGCCACAAGCTGTCACCAAGCTAAGAACCCTGGGACCGCACACCTACCTCTGCAACTGGATCCTGGACTTCCTGACTGGTCAACCCAGGTAGTGATGGTAGGTCACATCACCTCAACCACGCTGACCCTCAACACGGGGCCCCACAGGGCTTAGCCCCGCTCCTGTACTCCCTGGACTCAAAGATGGCCGCCTTGTTCCTGGCTCCTAAGCAACTTTGTTGTTGTGTATTATTAGCCCAGAACGTTATTTTGCATTATCACATACAGACAGAAATAACTTTTGGATATCATAGAGGTGGTTACTCACCAACCAACATTTATACCAGGAATACAACTTTCTTGAAATGTATCCTTTGTTCGTACCCTCCAAGGCTATTGCACTTATCCCAGAGGCTGCTCCAAGACGCCGTGCCTCTTCACCACATCGTCTATGTGGGTGGACCAGTTCAGATTGTCAGTGATATGTACACTGAGTAAGAAGTTTTCGGAGAGACTTTTAGTTCGACTCAGGAGGTGTGCACTACATCCACGGCTTCCGAGTATATTAATCGCTAATGTTCAGTCCCTGGACAATAAAGAAGACGAGCTCAGGGCGAGAATCTCCTTCCAGAGATGCATCAGGGACTGTAACATACTCTGTTTCACAGAATCATGGCTCTCTCCAGATATACTGTCCCCGTCCATACAGCCTGCTGGGTTCTCATTATATCGTGCAGATAGAAATAAAGAACTCTCCGGGAAGAAGAAGAAAGACAGAGGTGTATGTTTCATAATTAACTACTCATTGTTTGATTGTGATAACGTACAGGAACTCAAGTCCTTTTGTTCACCCGACCTAGAATACCTCACAATCAAATTCCGACCCCATTACCTCATTGAGATAATTTTCTTTGGTTATCGTCACAGCCGTGTATATTCCCCCTCAAGCTGATACCACAAAGGCTATCAAGGAACTACGCTGGACTTTGTGCTAACTGGAAACCACATATCCTGAGACAGCATTTATTGTAGCTGGGGACTTTAATAAAGCAAATCTGAGGAAAACACAGAATAAATTTTATCAACACATCGCCTGCAGTACTCGCACTTCTAAATATTTCAACCATTGTTACTCTCCCTTCCGGGAAGGCTACAAGGCCCTCCCCCACCCTCCCTTCGGCAAATCAGATCACGACTCCATTTCCTATAGGCAGAAACTCAAACAGGAAGTACCCGTACTAAGGTCTATTCGACGCTGGTTTGCGCAATCGGAATCCATGCTTCAAGAATGTTTTGATCACGTTGTTTTGATCACGTGGACTGGGACATGTTCTGGGTTGGCTCTGAGAATAACATTGGCGTATACACTGACACGGGGACTGAGTTAATCAGGAAGTGTATAGGTGATGTTGTTCCCACTGTGACGATTAAAACCTATCTAAACCAAAAACCATGGACAGATGGCAGCATTCGCGCAAAACTGAAAGCACGAACCACTGCGTTTAACCACTGCAAGGTGACTGGGAATATGATTGAATGCAAAACAGCCCAATTAGGCCCTCCATAAGGCAATCAAACAGGCAAAACATCAGTACAGAGAGAAAGTGTTGTCACAATTCAACGGCTCACACTCAAGACGCATGTGGCAGGATCTCCAGACAATCACTGATTATAAAGGGAAAACCAGCCATGTCACGGACACCAACGTCTTGCTCCCAGACAAACTACACACCTTCTTTGCCCGCTTTGAGGATAACACAGTACTGCCAACACGGGCCGCTCCCAAGGACTGTGAGCTCTCGTTCTCTTTGGCCAATGTGAGTAAGACATTTTAAGCGTATTAACCCTCGCAAGGGTGACGGGCCAGACGGCATCCCTAGTCGCGTCTTCAGAGCATGCACAGACCAACTGGCTCGACTGTTTACCGACATATTCAACCTCTCCCTATCCCTGTCTACTGTCCCCACTTGCTTCAATATGTCCACCCTTGTTCCTGTACCCAAGAAAGTGAAGGTAACTGAACTAAATGACTATCGCCCCATAGCACTCACTTCTCTCACCATGAAGTGCTTTGAGAGTCTAGTTAAGGATCATATCACCTCTACCTTACCTGACACCCTAGACCCACTTCAATTTGCTTACCGCCCCAATAGATCCACAGACGATGCAATCGCCATTGCGCTGCAGACTACCCTTTCCCATCTGGACAAGAAGAATACCTATGTAAGAAATCTGTTCATTGACTATAGCCCAGCCTCATTAATCTCGGGCCCTGGGTCTGAACCCCGCCCTGTGCAACTGGGTCCTGGACTTCCTGACGGGCCGAACCCAAGTGGTGAAGGTTGGCAACAAAACTTCCACTATGCTGATGCTCAACACAGGGGCCCCACAAGGGTGCATGTTCAGCCCCCTCCTGTACTCCTTGTTCACCCTTGACAGCATGGCCACGCACGCCTTCAACTCAATCAAGTTTGCAGACGACACAACAGTGGTAGGCCTGATTACCAACAATGATGAGACATTCTACAGGGAGGATGTGAGGGCCTTGGCAGAGTGGTGACAGGAAAATAACCTCTCCCTCAACGTCAAGAAATTAAGGAGCTGATCGTGGACTTCAGGAGAGAGCAGAGGGAGCACGCCCCCATCCACATCGACGGTGTGGTGAAGAACGCGCAACAGTGCCCCTTCAGTGCCCCTTTCTTCAGGAGGCTGCAGAAATTTGACTTGGCCCCTAAGACCCTCACAAACTTTTACAGATGCACCATTGAGCGCATCCTGTCGGGCTGTATCACCGCCTGGTACAGCAACTGCAATAACTGCAGGGCTCTCCAGAGGGTAATGCGGTCTGCCCAAAGCATCACCAGGAGCCAACTGCTTGCCCTCCAGGACATCTACAGCACCCGGTGTCACAGGAAGGCAAATAAGATCATCAAGGACCTCAGCCACGGCCTGTTCACTCCGATATCATCCAGAAGGCGAAGTCAGTACAGGTTAATCAAAGCCAGCACAGAAGCTGTTTTTCAGTCTCTCTATCTGAAGGCCATCAGACTATTAAATAGCCATCACTAGCTGGCATCCACCCAGTACCCTGACCAGAACTTAGTCACTGTCACTAGCCGGGTACCACCCAGTTACTCATCCAGGCACCTTGGAGGGTGCTGCTATATGTACATAGATATGGAACACTCGTCGCTTTACTTATGTTTACATACGGTTTTACCCATTTAATATAAATGTACTGTATTTTAGTCAAGTGAGGTTGAAGAGGCACTGTTGTGTGTTCTTCACCACATCGTCTATGTGGGTGGACCAGTTCAGATTGTCAGTGATATGTACACTGAGTAACTTGAAGCTTTTCACCTAATTCCAATCCTCAAAACGTTAAACAGCTGCACCATTGAGAGCATCTTGACTGGCTGCATCACTGCCTGTTCTGGCAACAGCACAGCCCTCGATCACATGGCGCTACAGAGGGTGGTACGGTCAGCCCAGTACATCACTGGGGCCGAGCTCCCTGCCATCCAGGACCTCTATCAGGCGGTGTGAAAGGAAGGCCTGGAAAGACTCCAGCCACCCAAGCCATGGACTGTTCTCTCTGTTTCCGCATGGCAAGCCTTACCGGTGCATCAAGTCTGACACCAACAGGCTCCTTAACAGCTTCTATCCCCAAGCTAAAACACTACTAAATAGCTAACAAATGGATACACAGACTATCTGAGTTGACGCTTGTATTCATTTGTATTTTAACATTGTCTCTTTGTACACTCTCAGGACACACTCACACACACTGACACTCCAACACACACAAACATAACATGTAACACATTTCTAGTCACTCTACACACACTCACACTCACATCCGATCTTCATTTACACTGCTGCTATGGTGTTTATCATACATCCTGTCGACTAGCCACCGTACCCCTATATACTTAAGCAATAAGGCACGAGGCGGTGTGGTATACGGCCAATATACCACGGCTAAGGGCTGTTCTTAGGCATTACGCATCACGTTGCTATTATAATCTGGATACCAATGTAATTAGAGCAGTAAAAATACATGTTTTGTCATACCCGTGGTATACGGTCTGATATATCACGGCGATCAGCCAATCAGCATTCAGGACTGGAAGCACCCAGTTTATTTATATATGTATATATATATATAGAATTATATAGGGTTTCCTAGTGATCAATTAGCCTTTTAAAATGATCATCTTGGTTTAGGCCGATATTCCATAACAAATCTGCCGTTTCCAGCTACAATAGTCATTTACAACGCTAACAATGTCTACACTGTATTTCTGATCAATTCAATATTATTTTAATGGACAGGAAATGTGCTTTTCTTTCAAAAACAAGAACATTTCTAAGTGACCCCAAACTTTTCATCTGTAGCGTATATCTACATCTATCATTCCAGTCTCCCTGCTCATAAATATGGAACTGACTCTGTACATCGCTTCTTCTTTTCTAGTGTTCTTTTCATTTCTTCTCTTCTATTTGTATTTCTTGTGTGTTTATTGATTGATTGTTGGGTTTAGGACTTGCAGGAAAGGAATTTCACTGTACTTGCGCACGTGACATTGAACACTACCGATTAGTTTAGTACGTGACATTGAACACTACTGATTAGTTTAGTACGTGACATTGAACACTACTGATTAGTTTAGTACGTGACATTGAACACTACTGATTAGTTTAGTACGTGACATTGAACACTAATGATTAGTTTAGTACGTGACATTGAACACTACTGATTAGTTTAGTACGTGACATTGAACACTAATGATTAGTTTAGTACGTGACATTGAACACTACTGATTAGTTTAGTACGTGACATTGAACACTAATGATTAGTTTAGTACGTGACATTGAACACTAATGATTCGTTTAGTACGTGACATTGAACACTAATGATTAGTTTAGTACGTGACATTGAACACTACTGATTAGTTTAGTACGTGACATTGAACACTAATGATTAGTTTAGTACGTGACATTGAACACTAATGATTAGTTTAGTACATGACATTGAACACTAATGATTCGTTTAGTACGCGACATTGAACACTAATGATTAGTTTAGTACGTGACATTGAACACTAATGATTAGTTTAGTACGTGACATTGAACACTAATGATTAGTTTAGTACATGACATTGAACACTAATGATTAGTTTAGTACGTGACATTGAACACTACTGATTAGTTTAGTACGTGACATTGAACACTAATGATTAGTTTAGTACGTGACATTGAACACTAATGATTAGTTTAGTACATGACATTGAACACTACTGATTAGTTTAGTACGTGACATTGAACACTACTGATTAGTTTAGTACGTGACATTGAACACTAATGATTAGTTTAGTACGTGACATTGAACACTAATGATTAGTTTAGTACGTGACATTGAACACTAATGATTAGTTTAGTACGTGACATTGAACACTAATGATTAGTTTAGTACGTGACATTGAACACTACTGATTAGTTTAGTATGTGACATTGAACACTACTGATTAGTTTAGTACGTGACATTGAACACTACTGATTAGTTTAGTACGTGACATTGAACACTACTGATTAGTTTAGTACGTGACATTGAACACTAATGATTAGTTTAGTATGTGACATTGAACACTAATGATTAGTTTAGTACGTGACATTGAACACTACTGATTAGTTTAGTACGTGACATTGAACACTAATGATTAGTTTAGTACGTGACATTGAACACTACTGATTAGTTTAGTACGTGACGTTGAACACTAATGATTAGTTTAGTACGTGACGTTGAACACTAATGATTAGTTTAGTACATGACATTGAACACTAATGATTAGTTTAGTACGTGACATTGAACACTAATGATTAGTTTAGTACGTGACATTGAACACTAATGATTAGTTTAGTACGTGACGTTGAACACTAATGATTAGTTTAGTACGTGACATTGAACACTAATGATTAGTTTAGGCTGCTGATATTTTCTCCATCCACCGCATGCCTTTGTCCTTGGCTATTATTTTTTTTTTTGTCGTTATAAAAAGTCATCTGCACATGCTTTTGTGTTTTCATAGTTGTAGCAAAGGTACTCCATGAATAAAATAGATTTTACACGTACAATTCTGTGATATTTTTATTTGTTTTGTTAACATTAGCTAATGAAAAAGTTCAAATATTTACATTTGGTGCACTGGTAAATGTGTAAGAAATGAAAGCTAAACGTACCGTTATAATACAGCCTGTCTGTAATGGTGTTTACTCTGTGTTGACAGAGTCACTGACTGTAACCTCACAGACACGTCCTGTGAAGTGTTGGTCTCTGCTCTCAGTTCAAACACCTCACATCTGAGAGAGATGGATCTGAGTAACAATGACCTGAAGGATTCAGGAGTGAAGCTGCTCTCTGCTGGACTGGGGAATCCCCACTGTAAACTGGGGACTCTGAGGTCAGTATTCCTCTAGTTGATCAACAAGTGATAACCTTTAATTAGATCCACATAGAATGGTTTTATATTTAAATGCTTACTCTGTGTTCATAGACTCGCTGGCTGTAAACTCACAGAAGCATCTTGTGAAGTGTTGGCCTCAGTTCTCAGCCGAAACTCCTCACATCTGAGAGAGCTGGATCTGAGTAACAATGACCTGAAGGATTCAGGAGTGAAGCTGCTCTCTGCTGGACTGGGGAATCCCCACTGTAAACTGGAGACTCTGAGGTCAGCGTTCCTGTAGTTGGTCAACAGGTGGTAGATGTTCACCAGATCCACGTGTGTTTAAGGACGAAAATACACAATTCAATGTAAATCTGACCATCTGACCTTTGACTGACAGTGTGTGTGTATATATATATATATATATACATACATACACATACAGATGTAGACTTTACTGTATCTACAGTATATTTGGAAAGGATTCAGACCCCTTAATTTTTTCCACATTTTGTTACGTTAATCTCCAATGGATTAAATAGTTTTTTCCCCTCATCAATATACACACAATACCCCATAATGACATCACAATACCCCATAATGACATCACAATACCCCATAATGACAAAGCAAAAACATGTTTTTAGATTTTTTTTTGCAAATGTATAAAAAAAAAAGATCTGAGAATTTCACATTTACATAAGTATTCTGACCCTTTACGCAGTACTTTGTTGAAGCACCTTTGGCAGCGATTACAGCCTCGAGTCTTCTTGGGTATGACGCTACAAGCTTGGCACACCTGTATTTGGGGAGTTTCTCCCATTCTTCTCAGGTTGGATGGGGAGCACTGCTGCACAGCTATTTTAAGGTCTCCAGAGATGTTTGATCGGGTTCAAGTCCGGGCTCTGGCTGGGCCACTCAAGGACATTGAGACTTGTCCCAAAGCCACTCCTGCATTGTCTTGGCTGTGTGCTTATGGTCGCTGTTCTGTTGGAAGATGAACCACCGCCCCAGTCTGAGGTCCTGAGCGCTCTGGAGCAGGTTTTCATCAAGGATCTCTCTGTATTTTCCTCTGTTAATCGTTCCCTCAAACCTGACTGGTCTCCCAGTCCCTGCCGCTGAAAAAGAGCCCCACAGCATGATGCTGCCACCACCATGCTTCACCTTAGAAATGGTGCCAGGTTTCCTCCAAACGTGCTTGGCATTCAGGCCAAAGAGTTCAATCTTGCTTTCATCTTATTTCTCATGGTCTGAGTCCTTTAGGTGCCTTTTGGCAAACTTCAAAGGGCCTGACTACTTTCCTACGAGACTTTTGGTAAAGTTCAAGGAGCCTGACTACTTTCCTAAGAGACTTTTGGTAAACTTCAAGGGGCCTGACTACTTTCATAAGAGACTTCTGGTAAACTTCAAGAGGCCTGACTGCTTTCCTAAGAGACTTTTGGTAAACTTCAAGGGGCCTGACTACTTTCCTAAGAGACTTCTGGTAAACTTCAAGGGGCCTGACTACTTTCCTAAGAGACTTTTGGTAAACTTCAAGGGGCCTGACTACTTTCCTAAGAGACTTCTGGTAAACTTCAAGGGGCCTGACAACTTTCCTAAGAGACTTTTGGTAAACTTCAAGGGGCCTGACTGCTTTCCTAAGAGACTTTTATTGTTTTTAGCTGCATCTTTTTATGTTCAAAGAATAGCAGTGTGATTTTGAAATCATGTTTAACTCTCTGCAGCTTGTCGCTCTGTGGAGTTGAAGAGGAAGGCTGTGCATCTCTGGTCTCAGCTCTGAGGTCAAACCCCTCACACCTGAAAGAGCTGGACCTGAATAACAATCGCTCAGGAGACTCAGGAGTCAGACTGCTCTCTGCTGGACTTGAGGATCCACACTGCAGACTGGAGAAACTCAAGTATGTAGAGGGTTTGCGTCAATATGTGTTGATGATTGACATACTGTAATAGAGCTTCAGACCACCTGAGTGGAGGGACAGGTACTGGTAGATCAGAGTAGACCACCTGAGTGGAGGGACAGGTACTGGTAGATCAGAGTAGCATGGCTATGTGGATAAACAAGCCCTGTGGTATAATGATAGGCTATGTGGATAAACAAACCCTGTGGTATAATGATAGGCTATGTGGATAAACAAGCCCTGTGGTATAATGATAGGCTATGTGGATAAACAAGCTCTATGGTATAATGATAGGCTCTGTGGATAAACAAGCTCTGTGGTATAATGATAGGCTCTGTGGTATAATGATAAGCTCTGTGGTATAATGATAGGCTCTGTGGTATAATGATAAGCTCTGTGGTATAATGATAAGCTCTGTGGTATAATGATAGGCTCTGTGGTATAATGATAGGCTATGAGCATCATTACGCACTAGAAGGTGACACCTTGCACAAAAGTGATACTCCACAAACATGTGAATTCACTGCTGACAGGGAACATTAGCCCAGTACACACCATAGTGATACAGTCATATAGGACCCAGCCCACTTTAAGATCCACAGTCTGCAAAAGCTTTGCTCTAGTTCAGGCTAATTATTTAAGTCGGATACAAAAAGAACATGCTACAGCAAGCAGCCTGCTCTATTCCCAAGGTGTAGGGGAGAGGATGAGCACCCCTTGAAACCCAACTATTTGATCTGGTCCCCCAAATTCCCCCTCACTTCCTGCCTTCATCCCCGGCAGCGCTACCCAGCACAGACTTGTAGGTTACGAAACCCAACGCTCATTAAAGCACCAGCTCCCCTCAATCACCTGCCAGAACTCTCTGCCTTATAACAGTTTCTCAGAGACCCAGGAGGAGGTGGCAAGGAGGCAGAGGCATAGAGCCATTACTTCATGATTTGAGGAAATCATTCCTTGCCAGCTATAATCACAGCTTCACCACAATACTGTAAGACATTTTTCTGAGTTTAGGTTGGTTATGATGATTGATAGTTAGCAGGTTAGTTATAATGATTAATAGTTATCAGGTTAGGTATGATAATTGTCATGCACTGTGAGCCAGACATACTTTACTTACCACCACATGAACAGTGTGATATGCTGACCGTCTGTGTGTAAGGCAGATAGATTTACTGCCTGTTCTCCTGCTCCCCACAGTGTGGAACCTGGTGGAGTGCACACAATCAAACCTTGGCCTAGAAAATGTGAGTGTTGACTGCTGTGAAGAATTAGCTTGTTATTGCTCAGTCTTATTTCAAGTAAGGGGTTAGAAAATAATGAAATAATTTTTCACAGCTTGATTGATAAGTAATGTATGCATGTGTGGTTACCCTAATACGACTTCACTCTGTGGTTTTTTGTTGCTGTGTGTCTGTGTTTTATATGACCATACAGTATAACGTATCATCACTCAGCAAGTCTTAAATACTCTTTGTTTGGTCCTTTAATACCTAGAACCATTAACATTCTGATGTGGTCCTTTATTACCTAGAACCATTAACATTCTGATGTGGTCCTTTATTACCTAGAACCATTAACATTCTGATGTGGTCCTTTATTACCTAGAACCATTAACATTCTGATGTGGTCCTTTAATACCTAGAACCATTAACATTCTGATGTGGTCCTTAAATACCTAGAACCATTAACATTCTGATGTGATATGAAGATGATTTGTAATATCCCTGGTCTTCCCCATCAGATGCCTGTGATCTCACACTGGACCCAAACACAGTAAACATAAAGCTCTCTCTGTCCGAGGACAACAGAAAGGTGACACGTAGCGAAGAGGCTCAGCCGTATCCTGATCACCCAGAGAGATTTGTGGACTGTGAACAGGTGCTGTGTAGAGAGGGTCTGACTGGGCTCTGTTACTGGGAGGCAGAGAGGAGTGGGATAGGGGCTGATGTAGGAGTGACATATAAAGGAATCAGCAGGAGAGAAGGGGGGGATGAGGACTGTGTGATTGGACAGAATGACAAGTCCTGGAGTCTGAGCTGCTTTAACAACCGTTACACTGCCTGGCACAATGATAATTACACTGACATAGACGTCCCCTCCTCCAGCTCCCACAGACTAGGGGTGTATCTGGACTGGCCAGCCGGCACTCTGTCCTTCTACAGAGTCTCCTCTGACACACTGACACACCTGTACACATTCCACACCACATTCACTGAGCCCCTCTATCCAGGGTTTCAGCTTTGGGATGACTCCTCTTCAATGTCCCTGTGTCAGGTGGTCCCTGTGCCAAACACTTGATGTTTGACTCTAATCATGGTTATGTTCAGTAAGACACACTGGACCAAATATTGATATTAACTCTCTAGTCATGAGTTAACAGATGATTATTATATCTAAATATTCATGATTATACCCCACTGAAATTGATAGACATTGTAAAATAACAATGAATAGAATGTATCACCACTGTTGTTAAAACGTCTCATTTAGACATCATTGATCGTGCTGTTATTGCTTTTTCATGTTTGTAAATATTCCTGTCTGTAAAATTGCTGACAAAACGATCTTGCTTCTGTATAAACACAATTCCACTGAATGAAATGTACAGGTCACAGATTTGACTAATAAAGGTTAATCAACCAGATGAAAGAAGTGCAGTTCTCAATGTTTTATTTTTTATAAGAGTATGACATTTAAATCAGTGGAGGCTCCTCAGAGGAGGAAGGGGAGGACCATCCTCCTCTGTGAAAATATTTAAAGTTATCCTTTTTAAATAAAAATTATATAAAATATATTAACTTCACCCCCCAAAAAATATTAAAACACCCTGTTTTGCAATGAAGGTCTACAGTAGCCTCAACGGGTAGCACCATGGTATAGCCGGAAGACCTTCCGTCCTCTGGGTATATTGACTTCAATACAAAACCTGGGAGGCTCATGGTTCTCACCCCCTTCCGTAGACTTACACAGTAATTATGACAACTTCCAGAGGACGTCCTACAACCTATCAGAGCTCTTGTAGCATGAACATGTTGTCCACCCAATCAAAGGATCAGAGAATTGATCTAGTACTGAAAGCATAAGCTACAGCCAGCTAGCACTGCAGTGCATAACATGTGGTGAGTAGTTGACTCAAAGAGAAAGATAATAGTTGAACAGTTTTGAACAAATTTAATTTCTTCCCAAATGTTTTTGTATTTATTTAACCAGGCAAGTCAGTTAAGGACAAATTCTTGTTTATAATATTATTATTATATTATTATACTTATTATTTTCAATGATGGCCTAGGAACAGTGGGTTAACTGCCTGTTCAGGGGCAGAACGACAGATTTGTACCTTGTCAGCTCGGGGGTTTGAACTTGCAACCTTCCGGTTACTAGTCCACCGCTCTAACCACTAGGCTTCTCCTAGGAGAAGGAGAAGCTAGAGATTCACTTTCAGTTTCACTTGCTTAGCTAGAAAATGCAGCTAGATACAGTTGTTTAGCCTATTCAAACACCCTGCTAAAACAGAGGGATGATATGTTAGCTAGCTGGCTATGACTATCCAACTTGCTTAGCTAGAAAATGCAGCTAGATACAGTTGTTTAGCCTATTCAAACACCCTGCTAAAACAGAGGGATGATATGTTAGCTAGCTGGCTATGACTATCCAACTTGCTTAGCTAGAAAATGCAGCTAGATACAGTTGTTTCGCCTACTCAAACACCCTGCTAAAACAGAGGGATGATATGTTAGCTAGCTGGCTATGACTATCCAACTTGCTTAGCTAGAAAATGCAGCTAGATACAGTTGTTTCGCCTACTCAAACACCCTGCTAAAACAGAGGGAAGATATGTTAGCTAGCTGGCTATGACTATCCAACTTGCTTAGCTAGAAAATGCAGCTAGATACAGTTGTTTAGCCTACTCAAACACCCTGCTAAAACAGAGGGAAGATATGTTAGCTAGCTGTCTATGACTATCCAACACAACACTGGAACTCTTCCAAGGTAAGCTTTGGTTTGACACATTTTTTGAAATCGGGGCCTCTGCCGTAACCGCTTACTGACTGTCAAATGTAACATTACTTCATGATTGTAGCAGCTTTACTAACTCGTTAGTTCTATTAGCTATGTTGACTGATGTTACTTTAGCTAATACGGTGACAACGATGTAGGCTGTGTGTAGTGGTTATGATGTGGTTTGGCTTGGAAAGGTTTTTTTTTTGCCTGGTCACATACATCTGATGTGTTGTACATTGAAGGCCACAAGCAAAGTGAAAAGGTGAGAGGAGGGGAGCACATAGATGCGAGAAGGAATACAACATGGCTGCTGTGAAAGTGAACTGTGTTTACGCGTGATCAGGGGTGTATTCATCCCGCCGATTCTGTTTAAACATTTTTTTTAACAGAAGCAAACGGAACGAAACGGGGAAAAAATGATGAAAAGTAACACAATAGAATAACAATAACGAGGCTGTACACAGGGGGTACTGGTACCAAGTCAATGTGCGGGAGTACAGGTTAGTCCAGGTCATTTGTACAGCACCGTTGTAAGGAAAATTTGAGTATCATGTATTAGCCTAAACCTACAGTTGAAGTCGGAAGTTTACATACACCTTAGCCAAATACCTTTAAACTCAGTTTTTCACAATTCATGACATATAATCCTCGTGAAAATGCCTTGTCTTAGGTCAGTTAGGATCACCACTTTATTTTAAGAGAATGTGAAATGTCTGAATAATAGTAGAGTGATTTATTTCAGCTTTTATTTCTTTCATCAAATTCCCAGTGGGTCAGAAGTTTACATGCTACCAAATACTAATTGAGTGTATTGACTTTAAATTGTTCAACTTGGGTCACACGTTTCGGGTAGCCTTTCACAAGCTTCCCACAATAAGTTGGGTGAATGGTGGCCCATTCCTCTTGACAGAGCTGGTGTAACTGAGTCAGGTTTGTAGGCCTCCTTGCTCGCACACGCTTTTTCAGTTCTGCCCACAAATTTTCTATGGGATTGAGGTCAGGGCTTTGTGATGGCCACTCCAGATACCTTGACTTTGTTGTCCTTAAGCCGTTTTGCCACAACTTTGGAAGTATGCTTGGGATCATTGTCCATTTGGAAGACCCATTTGCGACTAAGCTTTAACTTCCTGACTGATGTCTTGAGATGTTGCTTCAAGATATCCACATAATTTTCTTTCTTCATGATGTCATCTATTTTGTGAAGTGCACCAGTCCCTCCTGCAGCAAAGCACCCCTACATCATGATGCTGCCACCCCCGTGCTTCACGGTTGGGATGGTGTTCTTCAGCTTGCAAGCCTCCCCCTTTTCCTCCTAACATAACGATGGTCATTATGGCCAAACAGTTCTATATTTGTTTCATCAGACGAGAGGACATTTCTCCAAAAAGTACAATCTTTGTCCCCATGTGTAGTTGCAAACCGTAGTCTGGCTTTTTTATGGCTGTTTTGGAGCAGTGGCTTCTTCCTTGCTGAGCGGCCTTTCAGGTTATGTCGATATAGGACTCGTTTTACTGTGGATATAGATTATTTTGTACCTGTTTCCTCCTGCATCTTCACAGGGTCCTTTGCTGTTGTTCTGGGATTGATTTGTATTTTTCGCACCAAAGTACATTCATTTCTAGGAGATAGAGCGTGTCTCCTTCCTGAGGGGTATGACTGTTGCGTGGTCCCATGGTATTTATACTTGCGTACTATTGTTTGTACAGATGAACGTGGTACCTTCAGGCATTTGCAAATTGCTCCCAAGGATGATCCAGACTTGTGGAGGTCTACAATTTTTTTTCTGAGGTCTTGGCTGATTTTTTAAATTTTTCTTATGATGTTAAGCATAGAGGCACTGAGTTTGAAGGTTGGCCTTGAAATACATCCACAGGTACACCTCCAATTGACTCAAATGATGTCAATTAGCCTATCAGAAGCTTCTAAAGCCATGACATCATTTTCTGGAATTTTCCAAGCTGTTTAAAGGCACTGTCAACTTAGTGTATGTAAACTTCTGACCCACTGGAATTGTGATACAGTGAATTATAAGTGAAACAATCTGTCTGTAAACAATTGTTGAAAAATGACTTGTGTCATGCACAAAGTAGATGTCCTAACTGACTTGCCAAAACTACAGTTTGTTAACAAGAAATGTGTGGAGTGGTTGAAAAAATGAGTTTTAATGACTCCAACCTAAGTGCATGTAAACTTCCGACTTCAACTGTATAGCTGTTACATTGAACGGGTGAATGGAACATGAATGACAGTCATGAAACCAAAATGTGTCCTCCCAAGTCTTAAATGACACTGACCACCACTGATTGAAATACATGCACATACACCACTTTGGGCCAGTCTATTCCTGTAAATAGCTAACATATACACCGAGTGTTCAAAACATTAAGAACACCTTCCTAATATTGAGTAGCACCCTTTGTCCTCAGAACAGTCTCATGGACTCTACATGGTGCTGAAAGGGTTCCACAGGGATGCCGACTCATGTTCACTCCAATGCTTCCTATAGTTGTGTCAAGTTGGCTGGATGTCCTTTGGGTGGGGGACCATTCCATTCCATACACACAGGAAACTGTTCAGTGTGAAAAACCCAGCAGCGCTGCAGTTCTTCACACACTCAAACCGGTGCACTTGGCACCTACTACACCTCAAACCGGTGCACTTGGCACCTGGCACCTGGCACTAGGTGGACCCCTATAGAACTCTGGACAGGGGAACTCTGTGTGGACACCACTAGGTGGACCCCTATAGAACTCTGGACAGGGAAACTCTGTGTGGATACACCACTAGGTAGAGGCCGAGTGTCACTGTCACACCATGATTTATTACCACAACTACAAGTTATTGTTGAAATGGAATGGAGAGAAGTCTGTACGGTATTGTATTTCAGAAACAGTAATGTAACAGCCAGAACAGAGGGTGAATACTGAAGTAAGGGACAACTTGTGTTATTATTAGATGGGTGTTTGATGGAGGTATGATGTGTCAATCTGGGTAGTACTGCATGTCTTTACGAGCCTGTTACACACTAGGAAGTATATGTTTGATCAAGGAAGTGTGTGTGACTCTTTATAGCGCTGTATTTCTGGAAGTTGGAACATGCCCCTAAGATGAATGTCTCTGAGGAGAGAGAGGAGGGGGGCGCTGCCAACCCCCACACCCAGAGAGCAGTACCCAGCTGTCTCTCTATGACTGCTCCAGGGACAATCCTCAATGTTATCAGTGGACCAATGCCCTTTGACCCAAAGTAAGGTTACTTCTATACATGATACATTATAAAAAAGGGGAATTTCTCATAGATTTGTGGAGAATGTGAGAATGTAACAGACTACGACCTGGTTGGGAGGTTGGGGGTTCAACGTTCAATGCCTTTTCATATTACTGATCATCATTACTGTATGGAATACTAGGGATTAAATAATGATACAGGCTGCTTTCTACTACTACTGATCATCATTAATGTATGGAATACTAGGGGTTAAATAATGATACAGGCTGCTTTCTACTACTACTGATCATCATTACTGTATGGAATACTAGAAGGTTTAATTACTAAACATGCATTGTGGAAATCTACTTGATATTTCCTGAGGCTCCAACCAGACCCTGAGATCAGTCTCCGGTACCCAGCTGTCTCTATGAAGAGTGACTGGCTGGTCAATGGATCTTCCTGAATATGTTCAAAGTGGACCAATGCCCTTTAATCTCGGAATATATTAAGAAGTTAATCATGATATTACATTAGCTGAGAAATAGCCGTGAAGGATCACAACGTCTTTATGTTTTAATAATGTTCTTTCAGCTCTCTGACAAAGGATCAGTCCAGGTGTGCAGTGTGTCACCAGGTGCTGAGGGATCCTGTCTCTATCACCTGTGGACACACGTTCTGCAGACAGTGCATCACCAGATACTGGGAGAAACCTGCTCCTTCAGGAGACTATGACTGTCCTCAGTGTAGAAAGAGATCCAGAACACTTCCTGTACTACAGCACCTGAGTGAACCCAATGATGCCAGATCTACAGTGCCTTGCGAAAGTATTCGGCCCCCTTGAACTTTGCGACCTTTTGCCACATTTCAGGCTTCAAACATAAGGATATAAAACTGTATTTTTTTGTGAAGAATCAACAACAAGTGGGACACAATCATGAAGTGGAACGACATTTATTGGATATTTATATTTATTATAAATTATTCAGCCCCTTTACTTTCAGTGCAGCAAACTCTCTCCAGAAGTTCAGTGAGGATCTCTGAATGATCCAATGTTGACCTAAATGACTAATGATGATAAATACAATCCACCTGTGTGTAATTAAGTCTCCGTATAAATGCACCTGCACTGTGATAGTCTCAGAGGTCCGTTAAAATCGCAGAGAGCATCATGAAGAACAAGGAACACACCAGGCAGGTCCGAGATACTCTTGTGAGGAAGTTTAAAGCCGGATTTGGATACAAAAAGATCTCCCAAGCTTTAAACATCCCAAGGAGCACTGTGCAAGCGATAATATTGAAATGGAAGGAGTATCAGACCACTGCAAATCTACCAAGACCTGGCCATCCCTCTAAACTTTCAGCTCATACAAGGAGAAGACTGATCAGAGATGCAGCCAAGAGGCCCATGATCACTCTGGATGAACTGCAGAGATCTACAGCTGAGGTGGGAGACTCTGTCCGTAGGACAACAATCAGTCGTATATTGCACAAATCTGGCCTTTATGGAAGAGTGGCAAGAAGAAAGCCATTTCTTAAAGATATCCATAAAAAGTGTTGTTTAAAGTTTGCCACAAGCCACCTGGGAGACACACCAAACATGTGGAAGAAGGTGCTCTGGTCAGATGAAACCAATATTGAACTTTTTGGCAACAATGCAAAACGTTATGTTTGGCGTAAAAGCAACACAGCTCATCACCCTGAACACACCATCCCCACTGTCAAACATGGTGGTGGCAGCATCATGGTTTGGGCCTGCTTTTCTTCAGCACGGACAGGGAAGATGGTTACAATTGATGGGAAGATGGATGGAGCCAAATACAGGACCATTCTGGAAGAAAACCTGATGGAGTCTGCAAAAGACCTGAGACTGGGACGGAGATTTGTCTTCCAACAAGACAATGATCCAAAACATAAAGCAAAATCTACAATGGAATGGTTCAAAAATAAACATATCCAGGTGTTAGAATGGCCAAGTCAAAGTCCAGACCTGAATCCAATCGAGAATCTGTGGAAAGAACTGAAAACTGCTGTTCACAAATGCTCTCCATCCAACCTCACTGAGCTCGAGCTGTTTTGCAGGGAGAAATGGGGAAAAAATTCAGTCTCTCGATGTGCAAAACTGATAGAGACATACCCCAAGCGACTTACAGCTGTAATCGCAGCAAAAGGTGGCGCTACAAAGTATTAACTTAAGGGGGCTGAATAATTTTGCACGCCCAATTTTTCAGTTTTTGATTTGTTAAAAAAGTTTGAAATATCCAATAAATGTCGTTCCACTTCATGATTGTGTCCCACTTGTTGTTGATTCTTCACAAAAAAATACAGTTTTATATCTTTATGTTTGAAGCCTGAAATGTGGCAAAAGGTCATAAAGTTCAAGGGGGCCGAATACTTTCGCAAGGCACTGTAAACCCTAAACCATATTTGTTGATATGACATGGCAGGTATACAGGGTTCCCCCTGTAGAACTCTGTGTGGATACCACTAGGTGGACCCCTGTACAACTCTGTGGGGATACCACTAGGTGGACCCCTGTACAACTCTGTGGGGATACCACTAGGTGGAGGCAGAGTGTCACTGTCACTCCATGATTTATTCTTACCACAATTTCAAGTTGTTGTTGAAATGGAATGGAATAGTCCCAAAGGTTTAATGATCAGTGGAAATCAAGTTCACCTCAAATACTTACAATGATGTGACCTTTACCCAAGTCTGGTATGAGGCTATGATTTCAGTTCCCTCACAACATTCCATTTGGTTTTCAAAGAGAAAGGTAGAGCTAACCTGAAACAAGATACTTTTATCCTCATTGAAATGGGCATTGTGTTTTTCCCCTTTTGTATAAAAAATTTAAATCCCTACTGTAACTATGGTAACTAGGACCAGGCATACTGAATTACTGTGTTGTGTCTCTACAGCTGAACAACATGATGGAAGACCAGACATACTGAATTATTGTGTTGTTGTGTGTCTCTACAGCTGAACAACATGATGGAGGACCAGACATACTGAATTACTGTGTTGTTGTGTCTCTACAGCGGAACAACATGATGGAGGACCAGACATACTGAATTACTGTGTTGTTGTGTCTCTACAGCTGAACAACATGATGGAGGACCAGACATACTGAATTACTGTGTTGTTGTGTCTCTACAGCTGAACAACATGATGGAGGACCAGACATACTGAATTACTGTGTTGTTGTGTCTCTACAGCTGAACAACATGATGGAGGACCAGACATACTGAATTACTGTGTTGTTGTGTCTCTACAGCTGAACAACATGATGGAGGACCAGACATACTGAATTACTGTGTTGTGTCTCTACAGCTGAACAACATGATGGAGGACCAGACATACTGAATTACTGTGTTGTGTCTCTACAGCTGAACAACATGATGGAGGACCAGACATACTGAATTACTGTGTTGTGTCTCTACAGCTGAACAACATGATGGAGGACCAGACATACTGAATTACTGTGTTGTTGTCTCTACAGCTGAACAACATGGAGGACCAGACATACTGAATTACTGTGCTGTTGTGTCTCTACAGCTGAACAACATGATGGAGGACCAGACATACTGAATTACTGTGTTGTGTCTCTACAGCTGAACAACATGATGGAGGACCAGACATACTGAATTACTGTGTTGTTGTCTCTACAGCTGAACAACATGATGGAGGACCAGACATACTGAATTACTGTGTTGTTGTGTCTCTACAGCTGAACAACATGATGGAGGACCAGACATACTGAATTACTGTGTTGTTGTCTCTACAGCTGAACAACATGATGGAGGACCAGACATACTGAATTACTGTGTTGTTGTGTCTCTACAGCTGAACAACATGATGGAGGACCAGACATACTGAATTACTGTGTTGTGTCTCTACAGCTGAACAACATGATGGAGGACCAGACATACTGAATTACTGTGTTGTGTCTCTACAGCTGAACAACATGATGGAGGACCAGACATACTGAATTACTGTGTTGTTGTCTCTACAGCTGAACAACATGGAGGACCAGACATACTGAATTACTGTGCTGTTGTGTCTCTACAGCTGAACAACATGATGGAGGACCAGACATACTGAATTACTGTGTTGTGTCTCTACAGCTGAACAACATGATGGAGGACCAGACATACTGAATTACTGTGTTGTTGTCTCTACAGCTGAACAACATGATGGAGGACCAGACATACTGAATTACTGTGTTGTTGTGTCTCTACAGCTGAACAACATGATGGAGGACCAGACATACTGAATTACTGTGTTGTTGTCTCTACAGCTGAACAACATGATGGAGGACCAGACATACTGAATTACTGTGTTGTGTCTCTACAGCTGAACAACATGATGGAGGACCAGACATACTGAATTACTGTGTTGTTGTGTCTCTACAGCTGAACAACATGATGGAGGACCAGACATACTGAATTACTGTGTTGTTGTGTCTCTACAGCTGAACAACATGATGGAGGACCAGACATACTGAATTACTGTGTTGTGTCTCTACAGCTGAACAACATGATGGAGGACCAGACATACTGAATTACTGTGTTGTGTCTCTACAGCTGAACAACATGATGGAGGACCAGACATACTGAATTACTGTGTTGTTGTCTCTACAGCTGAACAACATGATGGAGAACCAGACATACTGAATTACTGTGTTGTTGTCTCTACAGCTGAACAACATGATGGAGGACCAGACATACTGAATTACTGTAATGTGTCTCTACAGCTGAACAACATGATGGAGGACCAGACATACTGAATTACTGTAATGTGTCTCTACAGCTGAACAACATGATGGAGGACCAGACATAATGAATTACTGTGTTGTTGTCTCTACAGCTGAACAACATGATGGAGGACCAGACATACTGAATTACTGTGTTGTGTCTCTACAGCTGAACAACTCTTTCCATGATGGTCTTGTCATCGAACCATCCCAGAAGGCCAAGGCCTCTTCTGCACACAACATGATGCACACTAGTGTCAATAAAACCCTGCAATAAAACCCACTAAATATAATTCTAGTGAATCCCTTGTCCTTCCAGGTGTTACACTATTAACAGCGAGTCATAGGTGTTCTCTGAAACTGGTCCTGGAGAGAGCTACTGTGCTGTGCCTTCTGATGCATGCTAACATGCTCCCTTTGTCCTGATGTTGTCCACGTTCTGATTGTGCCCACATGTTTAGACAGGTGTAGACGATTAAAAAAAACACATTGTGATCTGATCTGCGTGACCACATGTAGGTAGCCAGGCACGCTTTATGTCTTGATATTAATCAAGTGTAAACACATCTGGATGGTAATTTAAATCTTCGTTATACTGGCCTCGAAAATCATTGACAGATCGCATACTATTTATGGTGCTTTCAAGACAACTGGGAACTCTATAAAAAAATTACAAATGGGTCAAATGATGACATCATTGATCTTCAGGTAGTAACATCGGAGTTCTAGAAAGGTGCCAGAGTATCCGACACGGAAGTCTGAGTTGGATGACTGTTCAAAACGATTTTCACAGTCGGAGCTCGTTTTTTTTTGTTGTTGTCTTGAACACACTGAAGTCAGAAGACAGACATTTCCGAGTTCCCAGTTGTCTTGAAGGCACTGAAGTCGGACATTTCCGAGTTCCCAGTTGTCTTGAAGGCACTGAAGTCGGACATTTCCGAGTTCCCAGTTGTCTTGAAGGCACTGAAGTCGGACATTTCCGAGTTCCCAGTTGTCTTGAAGGCACTGAAGTCGGACATTTCCGAGTTCCCAGTTGTCTTGAAGGCACTGAAGTCGGACATTTCCGAGTTCCCAGTTGTCTTGAAGGCACTGGAGTCGGACATTTCCGAGTTCCCAGTTGTCTTGAAGGCACTGAAGTCGGACATTTCCGAGTTCCCAGTTGTCTTGAAGGCACTGGAGTCGGACATTTCCGAGTTCCCAGTTGTCTTGAAAGTGGCATTAGTAGACTGTTATGGGTATTCAGACAGTAGGGGAGGGTTGGTTAGTCTGGTGACAGGCAGCCTCACTGCTGCTCCCTCCGTCCCCTCAGACTGACAATCAGATGCAGGCCATCAGTCCAGTAAATTAAAATAAAACACATGATTATGCTCATTCAGCTGTGCCTCACAATACAACAAACAATGTATTACCAGTGTGATCATATACTTAAAATGTTGAAATGTCATTTCAAAATGGTCTGAGAAGAGCAACATTGACAGGGCAATTCAAGCATAGCTAATATGCAGTGATAATGTATTGGGCCTAAAGCCTACTGCATTGGGCCTAAAGCCTACTGCATTGGGCCTAAAGCCTACTGTATTGGGCCTAAAGCCTACTGTATTGGGCCTAAAGCCTACTGTATTGGGCCTAAAGCCTACTGCATTGGGCCTAAAGCCTACTGTATTGGGCCTAAAGCCTACTGCATTGGGCCTAAAGCCTACTGCATTGGGCCTAAAGCCTACTGCACAAACCTCATTGCTACCAGAACTGTTTTGAATACGTTAATGTTGCAGAAACTCTGAGTGTTAGACCTCGGCTTGCATTTTGACTCAAAGTGATCTTGATTCCAGAAAAGGTTGGTGACCCCTGACCCTAAATGATCTGAGGGTTGTGATTCTCTTGATTCCTGTGTTTGTTTCAAATCTAAAAAAAAGTATTTATGGTGAAGACAATAAGAAGAGGCAACACCCAGAAGAGTCAAAAGGTGATGTTCAACTATAGTACACGTTTTCCTTCGCTACTGCCAGTAATGTGGAGGCCAGGGTGGGACCCCACAGACTGTCTCCTGAGTCCTGTCCTTCACTACTGCCAGTAATGTGGAGGTCAGGGTGGGACCCCACAGACTGTATCCTGAGTCCTGAACAGATCAGCCAAGACAATAAGTGGTAGCTGAGTAGCTCAAGGTCTGCCAAAGGTAGACTAGACAAAACACCCCCTCTCAGAGTCCACATGGGCCTGATGGGATGTGGTCAACCAACGGGTTTGGGCTGATTACTTCAGATTTGTAATCAGATTAAATGACAAAGTAATTAGTAACTCAGTCGTTAGTAAATTAGTAACGTAAACAGATTACTTGGGTTACTTCTTTGGTTAGCCAGCATCTGCCTCAGTTTACACAGACCTGTCTGCTAAGACTAAACCTGTACCTGACGGACAGGTAGACTTGAATGTAGGCCCACTCATTTCCACGGAAACTAGGAGTAGCTGATGTCATCCCTGTGCTTGATGGGAAGTGAACAGGGTGGAGCTGTGTTGACTAATAATAAAAAAGTCCTCTTGTCAAAAATATCCTGGTGAAATGTTTGATTCTCTGGTCCTCAGTACGTGGGGTTAGCCCATGAAGAGGTTTTACAATAACATGGCAGGCCTATATCACTGGCCTAGAAAGAAAAACAAGGATTTCATCAACTCTTGAAATGAACTACCACTCCTTTATATTATAGGTCTATACAGAGACTACTGGATTACACATGACGTTGTGTGAGTGGTTGCCATGACACTACAGTCACCTGAGTGTAGACTACTCTCAGCAACAAGTGAGTTAACCTTTTACTGCAGTGGGCTAAATCAGGGTCACACAGCGTGTTTTCTGGGTAGTCTTAAACAAATTTACTTTGAAACAAAAGTATACACCTCACACACATGGTTATGGGCTTTAACAAAATAAGACACCTGAACCATGTCAGATACAGAGTTGAAATGTATTACATGTTGAGTTTGCATCTCAATATTAAACTTTGTATACATCACAGAATACAGTAATTTAGCAAGACAGTTTGCCATAGAAACACTGGGGGGGGGGGGGGGGGGGGGGTTTAAATAAAGAAGTGTTAATTATTAAATTATGAAAAACAATCAAATCCCACCCATGAGGCCACTAGAGGGCGATTTGGTCATTTGACTGCAGGAAAGCGATACCTCAGGGCGTCTACATTGTTTCAGAGTGGAACCGTGCGGAAAACTCAGGTATACTGTCTGCTTCCTGACCACTTGAGCCCCCAAGGTCGCAAGGACAGATTGAATAGGCATCAGAACAATGGGAAATGATACCTACTGTCAACTAAAGCTGTGAATTCCTCTGAGATGTGTCACAACACTGAGTCTGACGTAAACTTCAGGATGTCTGTTCTTTCTGGCAGCAGCGCAGGAAAACTCAGCTGGTAGCTGTTTTATTCTACACCGAACTAAAACGTAACATGTAAAGTGTTGGTTCCCATGTTTCGAGAGCTGAAATAAAATATCCCAGAATTTTTCCATAAACTTAAAAAAGCTTATTTCTCTAAAATGTTGTGCACACATTTATTTTCAAATCCCTGTTAGTGAGAATTTGTCCTTTGCCAAGATAATCCATCCACCTGTCAGGTGTGGCATATCAAGAAGCTGATTAAACAGCATGATCATTACACAGGTGCTGGAGACAATAAAAGGCCACTAAAATGAATCAAGTCTCTGCATATAAATACTTAGGGATGATGAACTGTCTATTAAAATGCATATTGACAAACTTTGTAAACGGCTAAAAATCAAGCTAGGCTTCCTCTATAGAAACAGGACATGCTTGTCCTCTACAAATAGATGACTAATTGTGCAAGCTACTTTTATGTCTGTTATAGATTATGGGGATATTATCTACATGCATGCTACGGCATCCATGCTTAAATCGCTGGAGGCTACTTATCGTTGCGCACTTAGGTTTATTAGGGGTTTATTACGGGTGCTAGCTACAGAACTCACCGCTGTGTTTTATATCATAATGTGGGTTGGACTTCGCTGTCCGTGAGACGAGAACAACATGCTCTCGTGTTTGTCTATAAAACACTTGTGAATAAACTACCTTCTGATTTATCATCACTCATCAATATTATAATTATAATTCCTAACACCAGGTCTCAAGCGTCGGATTACACTTGAGGCCCATGCGGTTTCCACAGAGTTGGGTATGGCTGCCTGTTCCTGTTACGCTCCTCGCCTATGGAATAGCCTGCAGACTAAACTTAAAACGTGAGACTCTTGTCCCCCTGTTGCTCATTTTAATTATTTATTGGAGCATTTTATTTTTGTTTTTGTGTTGCTTGTAACTGTTTCGGATAATGTTCTTGTGCTGTTAGTAGAATACCCTGTGTGGAAATGAAATCTGTTGTTGTATTTTTGGTTTTGTTCGTCTTGTTTAGTTTATTAATCATTGTACCTAAACTGTATGTATAGACATGTATACGCAGGGCCCAGCTGTAAAAGAGGTCTGTCTGTGTTCCTTGTTGAGATACAGGAATAATAATCATAAAAGGTGCAGTTTTGCCACACGACACGACGCCACAGAGTTTTGTGGGAGACTGCAATTGGCATGTTGACTTCAGGAATGTCCACCAGAGCTGTTGTTAATTACTCTACCGTAAGCTGCCTCCAACGTAGTTTTAGAGAATTTGGCAGTGCCTCCAACCAGCCTCACAACCGCAGACCACGTCAATGGCATCGTGTGGGCGAGTGGTTTGCTGATGTCAACGTTGTGAACAGAGGTCCCCGTGGTGGCGGAGGGGTTATGGTATGGGCAGACATTAGCTACGGACAACGAACACCATTGCATTTTATCGATGGCACGTTGAATGCACAGAGATACCGTGACCACATCCTGAGGCCCATTGTGGTGCCAGTCAGCCTCCGCCATCACCTCATGTTTCAGCATGATAATGCACGGCCCCATGTCGCAAGGATCTGTACACAATTCCTGGAAGCGTAAACGGTCCCAGTTCTTCCATTGCCTGCATACTCACCAGGGTGACATACCCATTGAGCACGTTTGGGGTGTTCTGTATAGGCTTGTAGGACAGGATGTTCCAGTTCCAACCAATTTCCAACATATTCGCACAACCATCGAAGAGGAGTGGGACAACATTTCACAGGCCACAATCAACAGCCTGATCAACTCTATTCAAATGAGATGTGTTGTGCTGCATGAGGCCGATGGTCTCACCAGATACTGACTGGTTTTCTGATCCATGCCCCTACTTTCTGTTCTGTGACCCAACAGATGCGTATCTGTCTGTATTCCCAGTCATGTAAAATCCATAGATTAAGGCCTAATTCATTTATTTCAATTGACTGATTTCCTTATATGAACAGTAACTCAGTAAAATCTTTGAAATTGTTGCATTTTGCATCACTAGGTTAATATCTTTTTTTGGTATGGCTTATTGAGGCCTAATTATTGTAAACAGTAGCGGACTTAGGTATGGGTGACATGGGCAGCCGCCCAGGGCGGCATCTTGCAAAAAATGCGGAATGGTGACATTTGCGTGATCGGTTTTCTAACACTCATTTGCATGTCAAGTCAATGATATCATGTCACCGTGTGGGACTGTGGGTCAATTAACCTTGTCGGAGTGGGCGTCCTGATTCTAGTTTGGAAGCTAGGCAGGCTACTGCCTGGGAAGGTCTCCCACTCAGAAGTACGAGATGGGGAGGGGGGCGGAGGTAGGTTGACCTCTGGTCTCTCCACTGGAAGCCAGAGGTAGAGGGAGCCGGGGAATCTATCAAATAGTGCACCTCTAACTTTATACAGTACTAATGCAATTAATAAAATCAGTCATACTACGAAATGCTACCAAATAAACCACAATTCATTCATAATACTGTGAATGTATAGTTTCACAGACATATTGTTGCATTTTTTTCCCTGGTTTGTGTGAAATGGTTAATAATAATATAAAACCAGTCTGCACAACACCAAGGTGAACTGGTTTAGTCTTGACTCTTGGTTAACAGTTGGAGGATGGGTAATGTAGTCATGACTCTTGGTTGACAGTGTTGGAGGATGGGTAATGTAGTCATGACTCTTGGTTGACAGTGTTGGAGGATGGGTAATGTAGTCATGACTCTTGGTTGACAGTGTTGGAGGATGGGTAATGTAGTCTTGACTCTTGGTTGACAGTGTTGGGGGATGGGTAATGTATTCTTGACTCTTGGTTAACAGTGTTGGAGGATGGATGGGTAATGTAGTCTTGACTCTTGGTTAACAGTGTTGGAGGATGGGTAATGTAGTCTTGACTCTTGGTTAACAGTGTTGGAGGATGGGTAATGTAGTCTTGACTCTTGGTTAACAGTGTTGGAGGATGGGTAATGTAGTATTGACTCTTGGTTAACAGTGTTGGAGGATGGGTAATGTAGTCTTGACTCTTGATTAACAGTGTTGGAGGATGGATGGGTAATGTTGTCTTGGCTCTTGGTTAACAGTGTTGGAGGATGGGTAATGTAGTATTGACTCTTGGTTAACAGTGTTGGAGGATGGGTAATGTAGTCTTGACTCTTGGTTAACAGTGTTGGAGGATGGGTAATGTAGTCTTGACTCTTGGTTAACAGTGTTGGAGGATGGGTAATGTAGTCTTGACTCTTGGTTAACAGTGTTGGAGGATGGGTAATGTAGTCTTGACTCTTGGTTAACAGTGTTGGAGGATGGGTATTGTAGTCTTGACTCTTGGTTAACAGTGTTGGAGGATGGGTAATGTAGTCTTGACTCTTGGTTAACAGTGTTGGAGGATGGGTAATGTAGTCTTGACTCTTGGTTAACAGTGTTGGAGGATGGATAATGTAGTCTTGACTCTTGGTTAACAGTGTTGGAGGATGGGTAATGTAGTCTTGACTCTTGGTTAACAGTGTTGGAGGATGGGTAATGTAGTCTTGACTCTTGGTTGACAGTGTTGGAGGATGGGTAATGTAGTCTTGACTCTTGGTTGACAGTGTTTGAGGATGGGTAATGTAGTCTTGACTCTTGGTTAACAGTGTTGGAGGATGGGTAATGTAGTCTTGACTCTTGGTTAACAGTGTTGGAGGATGGGTAATGTAGTCTTGACTCTTGGTTAACAGTGTTGGAGGATGGGTAATGTATTGATGCTCGAGTGCCAATTCAACACAAATGGACAAGAAAAGGTCTAAGCCATCAGGGAAAAGTGGAAAGAGGAGAAACACCCTAAAGATAAAGGTATACAGCTACTTAAAAAACGTCTATAGTATGCTGATATTTTGTAATTATATGCAGTCTTTTGTGGTGTCTTACGCCTAGGGCGGCAGGTAGGCTCATGGTTGGGCCAGTATCCGAAAAGTTGCTGGATCGAATCCCCTTGCAGACAAGGTAGTAAATGAATAGTGTAATAATTTGATTATATTTTTTATTTATATACTAACATTTGTTTCTATTTGACTTTGTTACTTATTTTTGTTACATTTATGAGGCGTATTGTTGTATATATATATTTTTATATTTATATAGTTTTAAATGTTATGATTATTTATTTGTGTTGTTCCAAATGTCGGGGGGTTTCGCCCAGGGAAAACCATACAAGCTAGAACCGCCACTGATTGTACATTGCATCATCGAGGATAGGCTATGACAAATGTCATCTGACAATGTTAATATCATTATTAGATATAGACCTATTGCAACATATTGTGTAATAGGTTATGTTCGTTTCCAAAATGGCCAATGATTGTTACATTATTCTAGATTTATTGCGGTCTGATATCCTGTAGAGCTGCAGGTGCAAACCAGAAACCCGGGCCGTTCTGTTCCCATGGAGACAAATTCGCAAGGGACCTCTGACGAGAAACTATAAGATAAACAGCCAACCGGGCTTTATATGGTAAACCTAATCTTGATAATTCTGTATTTATTATGAAGTAGTTTAGATTAAATGAACACGAGTCCTGGGGATTACAATAATGACAAAGGGGGATTTTTGTTGACGGCTTGTCTGTAGGCAAACTGATTGGATAACATTGGTGCCGGAGAGATTTGTCCTATCCAGTGCTGTGACTGGGTTTGATGGCTTTCTGCCAGGCAGACCGGCAAATGAAAGTTGAGAACAAGAGAGGCGATTGAATCCTCCGGTGTTCTCCAGGATTTGATTTGACAGCGTTTTTGAAAGAACTGCGAGTGTACGCAACGCCACCTGATTGAGAGGCATATGTTTTCTGTCTGCACACACATCCTGTCGTACCGCGGGCGACTTAACGCGTTCTGTGTTGACGCCCCGACATGGACACCGGGAAAACATTGGTGATGCCGCGCGATTTAGGGTAATTGTGAAAAGTGATATAATCGTATTCATGGTAAATTAATTATGCTAACACCCTCTGACTTCCTCGACATGATAATGGTAAAATATCTCTCCGGGTTTTGACGGGCTGACCAGGGACACTCCAGGTAGGAAAACCAACGGGATTTGTGTAGGATAGGTTACAGCCATTATGCATTTATTTTATAATCAATGTGAGTGCCACATTACTTGTATTTAGATTGCTTATCTGTTCAAATCTATTTAAATGTACAATTACATATGACTTTATTACAGCTATAGCAATAGACTGTGCATCCTTGTTATTATCCTATCTACCATGTATATGGTAGGTAGTCTTTGAGGCTAATTGGTGATTTAAAAAAAATGTAATTATATATTTTTATTTCACCTTTATTTAGCCAGTTAGGCCAGTTGAGAACAAGTTCTCATTTACAACAGTGACCTGGCCAACATAAAGCAAAGCAGTGCGACACAAACAACAACATAGCTACAATTTTTCATGATGGCCATAAACAATAACAGGTAATGTTGCATAATTTTAGAAATGTCTGGAACTCACCTTTCTGAGATTTTTTTGGGGGAAATTGCTGAGGTGTGGAATTACATGGAATAAACAAACGTACAGTCAATAACACAATAGAAAGGCAATAAATAGGCCATAGTAGTGAAGTAATTACAATTTAGCAAATGAACACTGGAGTGATAGATGTGCAGATGATGATGTGCAGTAGAAATACTGGTTCTGAAAAGTGAGTGAGTGGAGACAAAGAAAGGTGGATTTCTTATACACCCTTTATGCATTGGTAGAAAGGATCTGTCTAATAGCCTATTTTTGGGGTTTTCATGGAAAACATTTACTCAAGTTGATCCATTTACAATATATCTTCAGCCAGTGAGGCTGCTTTGCTTTGTCCCTCTGCATCCATTATCAGTGGCTGTTTAGACACAGAGCCAATACCACAGCCAGCCAGGGCTGCTGCTGCCTCTGAGTAACTAACAACATCAGACTCCTCTCTCTCTCTCTCTCTCTCATGCGCTCTCTCTCTCTCCCTCCCCCTCCCTCCTCATCCCTCTCTCTTTTTCTACCTCCTTCCCACCCTTCTTCTCATCCCACTCTCCTTCCCTCCATCTCATCTATCCCTCCTTCCCTCCCTGTCACCCTCCACACAGGAAGCTGATCTAGCAGAAGGCCCAGTCCACAGCCAGCTAGGCAGGATGACAGAGGGGGTGGAGCTGGAGGCCAGACAGAACCAGTCCCACAGGACCCAGAGGACCAGACAGAACCATAACCAGGGCGACACTGTCCTGCTGAGGAGGGGTAGTGGAGGAGAGGGCCCCCATGGGCCTAAGGGACCCGAGGTTAGGGCAGAGAGGTCCAGGGGGTCTGAGGTTAGGGCAGAGGGGTCCAGGGGTTCCAAAGTTGGAGCAGAGGGGTCCAGTGGGTCAGAGGATGTGGTAGAGACACGGACGTCTCAGGACTGGACCGGGGTGAACCACAGTACTGTGAGGAGGAGCACAGACAGTGACTCAGAGGAGCAGGAGGAAAACGAGGAGGAGGATGGTTCCCTCCAACACCACCACCTTACTGGGTTACCACCCCACAATGGCCCAACTGGAGAACCAGGGGCTGGGCTGTCTGGGAACGGGTATGCCCAACAGGTGGCCCCGGATGGGGGCTGGGGCTGGGTAGTCCTGGTGGCTACTATCCTGGTCCTGGCTCTAACGCTGGCCTTCCCTTCCTGTATTGGCATCTTTTACACGGAGCTACAGGCTGAGTTCAGCTCCAGCAACACAGAGACGTCCTGGGTGCCTGCTATCATGACTGCTGTGCTGCACGCTGGTGGTGAGGATGCTTCTGTCATTGTACATTGAGGCATTGTTGCATGATTGAACACACACCATCTCTCTCTCTATCACCTTCTCTCTCTATCACCCTCTCTCAATTCAATTAAAAAAATATGGGTTGTATTTACAATGGTGTTTGTTCTTCACTGGTTGCCCTTTTCTTGTGGCAACAGGTCACACATCTTGCTGCTGCTTCTCTCTCTCTCACCCTCTCTCTCACCCCCTCTCTCTCTCTCTCTCTCTAACCCTCTCTATCTCACCCTCTCACCCACACACACACACACACACACACACACACACAGGTGGTAGCGATGCTACCTGTCGTTGTCATTGTAGGATTGTACACATTTGTTGTTGTCTTTATTTGGCTGATTGAAGTACTTCCTATACATAACAGTATGTTTCAATGAAACAGTACTACAGGTTAATGATTCACTGTGTGTTATCTTTCACCTCAATGTATGTTGACACAGAAATACACACACACACACACACACACACACACACACACACACACACACACACACACACACTCGACACAAGCCCACAGGACACACACACACACTCGACACAAACCCACAGGACACACACAGATGAAGTGTTAGTCAGTTTTTCTGGCAGGCTGTAGATTTACAGTAAATGTGAGGGGTTAAGGTGAAGAGTTCTGGTAACTCTCTTTCCGTGACCCTGCGCCTGTGGGAACGGCCCAGGTTCAGATGTACCATACACACACTGGACACTAACTGGACACACAGGGGGAGTATAGGGTGTTTCCTTGCAGGCTGTTTGTTTAGAGTAAGGGTGAGAGGTTAGGCGAAGAGTTCTGGTAACAGTGCGGATGCTTTCTGTTCGGGCCCGGGTGTGTGCGTGTGTGTGAGAACGGATGGCCCAGGTTCAGACGTGCCGCGGTGTGTTTGTGTGTTGGGTTGTGTATGACTCAGCCTCTGTTTGTTATTACAGGGCGGTAGCTCAGGGCCAGACGGGCCAGACAGGACCAGTAGTCCATTGTTCTGGTGGCCCACTGTTTATTTATCTATCTCCCTCCCTGACCCTCCCTCCCTCTCATTCCTCCTCTTTCTATCACCCTGACCCTCCCTCCCTCTCATTCCTCCTCTTTCTATCACCCTGACTCTCTCTGCCTCTCATTCCTCCTCTATCACCCTGACCCTCCCTCTCTCCCCTTCCTCCTCTTTCTATCACCCTGACCCTCCCTCCCTCCCTCTCATTCCTCCTCTTTCTATCACCCTGACCCTCCTTCCCTCTCATTCCTCCTCTTTCTATCACCCTGACCCTCCCTCCCTCTCATTCCTCCTCTTTCTATCACCCTGACCCTCTCTCCCTCTCATTCCTCCTCTTTCTATCACCCTGACCCTCCCTCCCTCCCTCTCATTCCTCCTCTTTCTATCACCCTGACCCTCCCTCCCTCATTCCTCCTCTTTCTATCATCCTGACCCTCCCTTCTGTTCCTCATCTTTCTCTTCCTGCTGAGGAGAACTAAAGCCAAGAGGAACATTAAATGGTGATTCACTGAAGTAATATGATAGTGGAAATCTCCACTTGATCCATCTATATTAAACCTCCAGTTGATCCATCTATATTAAACCTCCTGTTCCATCTATATTAAACCTCCTGTTGATCCATCTATATTAAACCTCCTGTTGATCCATCGATATTAAACCTCCTGTTGATCCATCGATATTAAACCTCCTGTTGATCCATCGATATTAAACCTCCAGTTGATCCATCTATATTAAACTTCCAGTTGATCCATCGATATTAGACCTCCAGTTGATCCATCTATATTAAACCTCCAGTTGATCCATCTATATTAAACCTCCTGTTGATCCATCTATATTAAACTTCCAGTTGATCCATCGATATTAGACCTCCAGTTGATCCATCTATATTAAACCTCCAGTTGATCCATCTATATTAAACCTCCTGTTGATCCATCGATATTAAACCTCCAGTTGATCCATCTATATTAAACCTCCTGTTGATCCATCGATATTAAACCTCCTGTTGATCCATCGATATTAAACCTCCTGTTGATCCATCGATATTAAACCTCCTGTTGATCCATCGATATTAAACCTCCAGTTGATCCATTTATATTAAACCTCCACTTGATCCATCTATATTAAACCTCCAGTTGATCCAATGTCATGACTGTAGATTCTGAATTCGTGTAATTATTGTTGCGTAATGTCAGTGTTCTTCATTTCTAGTTGTCAAAGGTTAAATATGTGTGTGGTCTGGTGTGGCTCAGTTGGTAGAGCATGGTGCTTGCAACTCCAGGGTTGTAGGTTTGATTCCCATGGGGGACCAGTGTGAAAATATATGCCCTCACTACTGTAAGTTGCTCTGGATAAGAGTGTCTGCTAAATGTGTCAATT
This sequence comes from Oncorhynchus mykiss, assembly GCF_013265735.2. Taxonomy (NCBI): domain Eukaryota; kingdom Metazoa; phylum Chordata; class Actinopteri; order Salmoniformes; family Salmonidae; genus Oncorhynchus; species Oncorhynchus mykiss. The sequence continues at coordinate 99,907,351 of NC_048576.1, forward strand.
GTAAGTATGTGTTCTTGGCTAGCAGTGCTTTTAGTCAACAACTGATGAGAACCAGCATCATGTGTCGTATTGGGAAAATGAATGTGTTGCTTGTGTGTCAAAGATTTTGTGTGTCAGAGATTTTTCTCTCTCAGTTGGACCAAGATATTATGATTTTTAAGGCTGTAATGATTTTCCAGTGGACAGGGTTTGGTTTTAACCAAATTAATCTGAAACGCCTGATGTTTATTAACAGTGAGAATGGCAGAATGGTGAACTTAACCAAACGACGGAGAGTTTTGATTTCTGTGTGATATTAGATTGCTTCTTGTGTAAATATTTTCTGTCTGGATTATAACGATTTGTATGATGATCCGAGGGAGAGATGGAAGGAGGGATGGTTGTAGGGACAGAGGGAGAGATGGAAGGAGAGACAGGGGGAGAGACGGAGGGAGAGATGAAAGGGAGGGATGGTTGTAGGGACAGAGGGAGAGATGGAAGGAGGGACAGGGGGAGAGACGGAGGGAGAGATGAAAGGGAGGGATGGTTGTAGGGACAGAGGGAGAGATGGAAGGAGGGACAGGGGGAGAGACGGAGGGAGAGATGAAAGGGAGGGATGGTTGTAGGGACAGAGGGAGAGATGGAGTTTGGATGGAGGGAGAGAGAGATGGAAGGAGGGACAGGGGGAGAGACGGAGGGAGAGATGAAAGGAGAGACAGGGGGAGAGACGGAGGGAGAGATGAAAGGGAGGGATGGTTGTAGGGACAGAGGGAGAGATGGAAGGAGGGACAGGGGGAGAGACGGAGGGAGAGATGGAAGGGAGGGATGGTTGTAGGGACAGAGGGAGAGATGGAGTTTGGATGGAGGGAGAGAGAGATGGAAGGAGGGACAGGGGGAGAGACGGAGGGAGAGATGAAAGGGAGGGATGGTTGTAGGGACAGAGGGAGAGATGGAAGGAGAGATGGAGTTTGGATGGAGGGAGAGAGAGATGGAAGGAGGGACAGGGGGAGAGACGGAGGGAGAGATGAAAGGGAGGGATGGTTGTAGGGACAGAGGGAGAGATGGAGTTTGGATGGAGGGAGAGAGAGATGGAAGGAGGGACAGGGGGAGAGACGGAGGGAGAGATGAAAGGGAGGGATGGTTGTAGGGACAGAGGGAGAGATGGAGTTTGGATGGAGGGAGAGAGAGATGGAAGGAGGGACAGGGGGAGAGACGGAGGGAGAGATGAAAGGGAGGGATGGTTGTAGGGACAGAGGGAGAGATGGAAGGAGGGACAGGGGGAGAGACGGAGGGAGAGATGGAAGGGAGGGATGGTTGTAGGGACAGAGGGAGAGATGGAGTTTGGATGGAGGGAGAGAGAGATGGAAGGAGGGACAGGGGGAGAGACGGAGGGAGAGATGAAAGGGAGGGATGGTTGTAGGGACAGAGGGAGAGATGGAAGGAGAGACGGGATGGAGGGAAAAATAGATGGAGGGATAGTTTCAGAAATAGTCTCGGAATTCCCAGACCTAGGGCCAAAGTGTATGTCAGAACACTGTTCATGTGGGAGGCAACCCATCTGCCTAGGGAGACTAAGAAAGAGCTGGAGGGAGGGATAGGGTTCACCAAGGACTGAGGAACATTCTTAGAGACCAGACTAGACCACATGACTGGAGCAGACATTATCATGACAGAGACCAGACTAGACCACATGACTGGAGCAGACATTATCATGACAGAGACCAGACTAGACCACATGACTGGAGCAGACATTATCATGACAAGAGCACAGATGAGACGGCACAAAGAATGGACTCATTATTCCCACATCAAAGACAGTACCAAGAGTTCTCAGTTCTTAGTACTCTGAATCTCATGTTCGTTTGAATCAATTAGCCTGATAGGTACTCCTGTTAGCTTTGGTCTGTCTTGGAGAGTTGGATTGAAGAGCTGGAAGATGATCATTCAGATCATGTGTTTCTGATCACATTATTGTAAGAGCCTGTACACTTAGACACCTGTCCCTGTCTGGGTAAACTCATGACCTATTCCCAGGCTAATTGTGGTTAGCACATGCACATAAGCCTGTAACACCAACTAACAAGTCTGGCCGACTGGGGAGTGAACTGATTTGTAGTTGTATAGTTTGAAGCTGTGGTCCACCAGACGTTCCCGGCATGGGGAGGAAGTGTCTGCTGAACGACGTTTCAGAGTGGGTTTCAGCAGCTGTGTTTTAGTGGAAACGAACAGCGTCCTGTCCTCTATTTGCAGACTGTTGTTCCATGTTCAGGGATAATGCATTGATGATGCTAATTATTGTGATATGATATGCTAATCAGTCCATTGTATGCTTTTGGGGAGTGTGTGGTGTGTTAATGTGTATTATTGTGATTGGACCACATGTTGTTTTCTTGTCTCTCCAGAGTGTGGTGTGTTAGTGGTGTGTGTGTATTGTGATTGAACATTGTTTTCCTGTGTGTGTGTGTGTATTGTGATTGAACATTGTTTTCCTGTGTGTGTGTGTATTGTGATTGAACATTGTTTTCCTGTGTGTGTGTGTGTGTGTGTGTGTGTGTGTGTGTGTGTGTGTGTGTGTTGTGATTGAACGTTGTTTTCCTGTCTCTCCAGGTCCACTATGCAGCGTTCTCGTGGAACGCTTTGGTTGCCGGGTAACGGTGATGGTGGGAGGGGTTCTGAGTGGACTAGGCATGGTGGTCAGCGCCCTGGTCAGAACCATCACAGAACTCTACATCACCAGCATCATCGCAGGTCAGAGGGTACACACACACACTATAACCCCCCAATATAAGATGTCTCCTTCTTTCTATGGGGCATTATGAGTCATCCTCATCAGTTCCTCTGTCCTCCTCATACAGGGTTGGGGTTCTGCCTGTCCTTCCAGCCCTCTGTGACCATGATGGGCCACTACTTTTTGAGGCGGCGGGCGTTTGCCAACGCCATGTCGTCCACCGGCACGGCCCTGGGCCTCAGCACCTTACCCCTGCTGGCCAACTTCCTGCTGGGCCAGTTTGGCTGGAGAGGCAGCTTCCTGGTCCTGGGAGGGCTGCTGTTGAACTGCTGCGTGTGTGGCGCTGTCATGAGGCCCCTGGGGGCCAAACACAGTGGAGCCCAGAGGACACTCACTAACAAGGCTGCCCAGGGGCTCAGCAAGCAACCAATCAAAGGTCCTCTCCAACAGGAGAAGGAGGGAATTAAGACAAGACTTAGGACAGCGTTCAGTGACCTTGTCGTGTTCCTACGGAGACACATGGCCTTTGACCTGTTGGTCAGTAACCCTCGTTACCGTGTCTACGCCCTGGGAGTGACGTGGATGATGTTGGGGTTTGTAGTTCCCCTGGTCTACCTGGTGCCCTATGCTACAGCCAATGGTATGGAACAGGACCGAGCCGCGCTACTGATGGCCGTACTGGGCCTGGTTAACATTGCTGTGAGACCCGTGGCGGCTGTCTTCTTCGGCCTGCCGCGCTTCAGGTACTGTAGCCTGGATGTTAGAGGTTAGGAGTGGGTCAGCAACTGGACCGGAGGGTTGCTGGTTCGAATCCCAAGCAAGAAAACATTTAATAGAAAATGATGTGATCTGAAAACAAAAATGGATAATAAATTGGTTTTCTCTTCCTTCTCCTCCTCTTCCTCCTCCTCTCAGGGGCAGTGGCTGTTTTGTGTATGTGTTTGCGGTAGCCCTCCTGGTCAACGGGCTGAGTAACAGTATCTGTGGTGCGGCCGCCACCTTCCCCGTGCTCCTGATCTACGTGGTCATCTTTGGTCTGTCCATGTCTGTGATTGGCTCTCTGCTCTTCACGGTGCTGATGGAGACGGTGGAGATGAGCCGGTTCCCCTCTGCCCTGGGTCTCATCAGTATGTTAGAGAGTGGAACACTGCTGATTGGACCGCCGCTCGCAGGTACTGTGTGTGTCGCTCCTGTCAGGATTGTACCGCTACACATTATGCCATGAGGGGGCAATAGGGGGGTGTGGTACGCCACTGTGGGCGCTATGCCATGGGACAAAGATAAACATTTTCAAGTTTACAGCTCATTTTCTTCAATTATGTATATATTCTTTACATGGCTTATGACATGTTCATATGCTATCTGGGGAGTGGGGGGGTGGGGGGCTATAGGGGGGTGTGGTACACCACTGTGGGGGCTATAGGGGGGTGGGGGGTGTGGGGGGCTATAGGGGGGTGTGGGGGGCTATAGGGGGGTGTGGTACACCATTGTGGGGGCTATAGGGGTGTCTGGTACACCACTGTGGGGGCTATAGGGGTGTGTGGTACACCACTGTGGGGGATATAGGGGGGTGTGGTACACCACTGTGGGGGCTATAAGGGGGTGTGGTACACCACTGTGGGGGCTATAGGGGGGTGTGGTACACCACTGTGGGGGTTATAGGGGGGTTGTGGGGGCTATAGGGGGGTGTGGTACGCCACTGTGGGGGCTATAGGGGGGTGTGGTACACCACTGTCGGGGCTATAGGGGGGTGTGGTACACCACTGTGGGGGCTATAGGGGGGTGTGGTACACCACTGTGGGGGCTATAGGGGGGTGTGGTACACCACTGTGGGGGCTATAGGGGGGTGTGGTACACCACTGTGGGGGTTGTGGGGGGGTTGTGGGGGCTATAGGGGGGTGTGGTACGCCACTGTGGGGGCTATAGGGGGGTGTGGTACACCACTGTCGGGGCTATAGGGGGGTGTGGTACACCACTGTGGGGGCTATAGGGGGGTGTGGTACACCACTGTGGGGGCTATAGGGGGGGGTGGTACGCCACTGTGGGGGCTATAGGGGGGTGTGGTACGCCACTGTGGGGGCTATAGGGGGGTGTGGTACACCACTGTGGGGGTTGTGGGGGCTATAGGGGGGTGTGGTACGCCACTGTGGGGGCTATAGGGGGGTGTGGTACACCACTGTGGGGGTTGTGGGGGCTATAGGGGGGTGTGGTACGCCACTGTGGGGGCTATAGGGGGGTGTGGTACACCACTGTGGGGGCTATAGGGGGGTGTGGTACACCACTGTGGGGGCTATGGTACACCACTGTGGGGGCTATAGGGGGGTGTGGTACACCACTGGGGGGGCTATAGGGGGGTGTGGTACACCACTGTGGGGGCTATGGTACACCACTGTGGGGGCTATAGGGGGGTGTGGTACACCACTGTGGGGGTTGTGGGGGCTATAGGGGGGTGTGGTACGCCACTGTGGGGGCTATAGGGGGGTGTGGTACACCACTGTGGGGGCTATAGGGGGGTGTGGTACGCCACTGTGGGGGCTATAGGGGGGTGTGGTACACCACTGTGGGGGCTATAGGGGGGTGTGGTACACCACTGTGGGGGCTATAGGGGGGTGTGGTACACCACTGTGGGGGCTATGGTACACCACTGTGGGGGCTATAGGGGGGTGTGGTACACCACTGTGGGGGCTATAGGGGTGTGTGGTACACCACTGTGGGGGCTATAAGGGGGTGTGGTACACCACTGTGGGGGCTATAGGGGGGGTGTGGTACACCACTGTGGGGGCTATGGGGGGGTGTGGTACACCACTGTGGGGGCTATAGGGGGTGTGGTACACCACTGTGGGGGCTATAAGGGGGTGTGGTACACCACTGTGGGGGCTATAAGGGGGTGTGGTACACCACTGTGGGGGCTATAGGGGGGGTGTGGTACACCACTGTGGGGGCTATAGGGGGGGTGTGGTACACCACTGTGGGGGCTATAGGGGGTGTGGTACACCACTGTGGGGGCTATAGGGGTGTGTGGTACACCACTGTGGCATCTGTTCAAGTCCTATGTGTGAATTCTTTGTCTGTGGTACAGAATCAATGACTTCCCCTACTGCATGTTATCTACAGTCATTGTTGGTCAGCAGGTGGTCAGCATAACAACAGGTGGTGGTGTGGTGGACACAGTGACTCATATAGACATACATGTTAAGGTTCTTGTCAAGTTATGCCCAGTATAAACCTGTTATGTGAGGACTGGGGAGGGTATGAGTTAAGCCCAGTATAAACCTGTTATGTGAGGACTGGGGAGGGTATGAGTTAAGCCCAGTATAAACCTGTTATGTGAGGACTGGCGAGGGTATGAGTTATGCCCAGTATAAACCTGTTATGTTATGTGAGGACTGGGGAGGGTATGAGTTATGCCCAGTATAAACCTGTTATGTTATGTGAGGACTGGGGAGGGTATGAGTTATGCACAGTATAAACTTGGTATGTTATGTGAGGACTGGTGAGGGTATGAGTAATGCCCAGTATAAACCTGTTATGTGAGGACTGGTGAGGGTATGAGTTATGCCCAGTATAAACCTGTTATGTGAGGACTGGGGAGGGTATGAGTTATGCCCAGTATAAACCTGTTATATGAGGACTGGGGAGGGTATGAGTTATGCCCAGTATAAACCTGTTATATGAGGACTGGGGAGGGTATGAGTTATGCCCAGTATAAACCTGTTATATGAGGACTGGGGAGGATATGAGTTATGCCCAGTATAAACCTGTTATGTGAGGACTGGGGAGGGTATGAGTTATGCCCAGTATAAACCTGTTATGTTATGTGAGGACTGGGGAGGGTATGAGTTATGCCCAGTATAAACCTGTTATATGAGGACTGGGGAGGGTATGAGTTATCCCCAGTATAAACCTGTTATATGAGGACTGGGGAGGGTATGAGTTATGCCCAGTATAAACCTGTTATGTGAGGACTGGGGAGGATATGAGTTAAGCCCAGTATAAACCTGTTATGTGAGGACTGGGGAGGGTATGAGTTATGCCCAGTATAAACCTGTTATATGAGGACTGGGGAGGGTATGAGTTATGCCCAGTATAAACCTGTTATGTGAGGACTGGCGAGGGTATGAGTTATGCCCAGTATAAACCTGTTATGTTATGTGAGGACTGGGGAGGGTATGAGTTATGCCCAGTATAAACCTGTTATGTTATGTGAGGACTGGGGAGGGTATGAGTTATGCACAGTATAAACTTGGTATGTTATGTGAGGACTGGTGAGGGTATGAGTAATGCCCAGTATAAACCTGTTATGTGAGGACTGGTGAGGGTATGAGTTATGCCCAGTATAAACCTGTTATGTGAGGACTGGGGAGGGTATGAGTTATGCCCAGTATAAACCTGTTATATGAGGACTGGGGAGGGTATGAGTTATGCCCAGTATAAACCTGTTATATGAGGACTGGGGAGGGTATGAGTTATGCCCAGTATAAACCTGTTATATGAGGACTGGGGAGGATATGAGTTATGCCCAGTATAAACCTGTTATGTGAGGACTGGGGAGGGTATGAGTTATGCCCAGTATAAACCTGTTATGTTATGTGAGGACTGGGGAGGGTATGAGTTATGCCCAGTATAAACCTGTTATATGAGGACTGGGGAGGGTATGAGTTATCCCCAGTATAAACCTGTTATATGAGGACTGGGGAGGGTATGAGTTATGCCCAGTATAAACCTGTTATGTGAGGACTGGGGAGGATATGAGTTAAGCCCAGTATAAACCTGTTATGTGAGGACTGGGGAGGGTATGAGTTATGCCCAGTATAAACCTGTTATATGAGGACTGGGGAGGGTATGAGTTATGCCCAGTATAAACCTGTTATGTTATGTGAGGACTGGGGAGGGTATGAGTTAAGCCCAGTATAAACCTGTTATGTGAGGACTGGGGAGGGAATGAGTTATGCCCAGTATAAACCCATTATGTTATATGAGGACTGGGGAGGGTATGAGTTATGCCCAGTATAAACCTGTTATGTGATGACTGGGGAGGGTATGAGTTATGCCCAGTATAAACCTGTTATATGAGGACTGGGGAGGGTATGAGTTAAGCCCAGTATAAACCTGTTATGTGAGGACTGGGGAGGGTATGAGTTAAGCCCAGTATAAACCTGTTATGTGAGGACTGGCGAGGGTATGAGTTATGCCCAGTATAAACCTGTTATGTTATGTGAGGACTGGGGAGGGTATGAGTTATGCCCAGTATAAACCTGTTATGTTATGTGAGGACTGGGGAGGGTATGAGTTATGCACAGTATAAACTTGGTATGTTATGTGAGGACTGGTGAGGGTATGAGTAATGCCCAGTATAAACCTGTTATGTGAGGACTGGTGAGGGTATGAGTTATGCCCAGTATAAACCTGTTATGTGAGGACTGGGGAGGGTATGAGTTATGCCCAGTATAAACCTGTTATATGAGGACTGGGGAGGGTATGAGTTATGCCCAGTATAAACCTGTTATATGAGGACTGGGGAGGGTATGAGTTATGCCCAGTATAAACCTGTTATATGAGGACTGGGGAGGATATGAGTTATGCCCAGTATAAACCTGTTATGTGAGGACTGGGGAGGGTATGAGTTATGCCCAGTATAAACCTGTTATGTTATGTGAGGACTGGGGAGGGTATGAGTTATGCCCAGTATAAACCTGTTATATGAGGACTGGGGAGGGTATGAGTTATCCCCAGTATAAACCTGTTATATGAGGACTGGGGAGGGTATGAGTTATGCCCAGTATAAACCTGTTATGTGAGGACTGGGGAGGATATGAGTTAAGCCCAGTATAAACCTGTTATGTGAGGACTGGGGAGGGTATGAGTTATGCCCAGTATAAACCTGTTATATGAGGACTGGGGAGGGTATGAGTTATGCCCAGTATAAACCTGTTATGTGAGGACTGGCGAGGGTATGAGTTATGCCCAGTATAAACCTGTTATGTTATGTGAGGACTGGGGAGGGTATGAGTTATGCCCAGTATAAACCTGTTATGTTATGTGAGGACTGGGGAGGGTATGAGTTATGCACAGTATAAACTTGGTATGTTATGTGAGGACTGGTGAGGGTATGAGTAATGCCCAGTATAAACCTGTTATGTGAGGACTGGTGAGGGTATGAGTTATGCCCAGTATAAACCTGTTATGTGAGGACTGGGGAGGGTATGAGTTATGCCCAGTATAAACCTGTTATATGAGGACTGGGGAGGGTATGAGTTATGCCCAGTATAAACCTGTTATATGAGGACTGGGGAGGGTATGAGTTATGCCCAGTATAAACCTGTTATATGAGGACTGGGGAGGATATGAGTTATGCCCAGTATAAACCTGTTATGTGAGGACTGGGGAGGGTATGAGTTATGCCCAGTATAAACCTGTTATGTTATGTGAGGACTGGGGAGGGTATGAGTTATGCCCAGTATAAACCTGTTATATGAGGACTGGGGAGGGTATGAGTTATCCCCAGTATAAACCTGTTATATGAGGACTGGGGAGGGTATGAGTTATGCCCAGTATAAACCTGTTATGTGAGGACTGGGGAGGATATGAGTTAAGCCCAGTATAAACCTGTTATGTGAGGACTGGGGAGGGTATGAGTTATGCCCAGTATAAACCTGTTATATGAGGACTGGGGAGGGTATGAGTTATGCCCAGTATAAACCTGTTATGTTATGTGAGGACTGGGGAGGGTATGAGTTAAGCCCAGTATAAACCTGTTATGTGAGGACTGGGGAGGGAATGAGTTATGCCCAGTATAAACCCATTATGTTATATGAGGACTGGGGAGGGTATGAGTTATGCCCAGTATAAACCTGTTATGTGATGACTGGGGAGGGTATGAGTTATGCCCAGTATAAACCTGTTATATGAGGACTGGGGAGGGTATGAGTTATTCCCAGTATAAACCTGTTATGTTATGTGAGGACTGGGGAGGGTATGAGTTATGCCCAGTATAAACCTGTTATATGAGGACTGGGGAGGGTATGAGTTATGCCCAGTATAAACCTGTTATGCGAGGACTGGGGAGGGTATGAGTTAAGCCCAGTATAAACCTGTTATGTGAGGACAGGGGAGACTATGAGTTTTGTCACACGGGGAAATGGAATGTTCTTTCTGCTGGATTCCCATGTCTAGCTCGGGATGTGAACGGGTCATGTGCTCTGGTTTCCACAATGTGCATGTGTGTCTGTGTGTGCGTGCGAGTATGTTTGCGCGTGTGTCTGTGCGTGCGTGCGTGCGTGCGTCAGGCGGGTAGGAAGGTCTGGGTCGACAGGGAACGGCTCTGGGGCAGGCTGACTGGAGGAGGGCGTGGCCTAGTGTTCCCCTGCTGAACTCCTAAGGTGGTCTCTGGTTTCCAGCGCCATGGCAACTCTAATGTCAACGCCTGGTAGTAGCCGACTAGCCCTGTGCTCAGTGGGTCCTGGCAGAGCTGTACTGAACTAGCATCCAGTACAGAGGAATGTGTTATGAGGACACACACCGACACGCTTAAATATAGCTGTTCTTTCACTGTCGTAGCACCACGTGTGGTTGTTGACACAAGCCTTCTAGGAAATGCTTTTATGTACTGCTTATGAACTGTTTTGTGTGGTTATGAACGTGTCATGACATGGTAATGTAGGTACCCTTCAAATGAAGTGTTCCCCAAGTCTTTCCTAACGCTGTGCCTGTTGCCATGTCTCCCTCTTCCAGGCATGTTGGTGGACAGTACAGGACACTACTCTTATGTGTTCTATGCCTGCAGTGTGACTGTCTCCTCCTCTGGCCTCTTCCTCATCGCAGCGTTCTACTATCTGGACAGACAGAAGAAGAGGGAAGAGAAGAAGAGAGCAGGTCCTCCTGCTGCTGCGTACCAACAGAAGCCTGCTATCAGCGTAGTCCCTGACTGCCAGTACAGCCATGTTCCTTCTACACATGGAGGGAGATCAGCGGACACTGTTTGTGTCAGCAACGTGTGACTTACTATTATGCACGTGTGTGCAACCCAGTAAGACAAGCTGTCTACCTGCCTGCCTTAGAATTACATCTAGAATGAGAATGAAGTGAGGAGGTAGCCTTCCATGAGCCTTGGCCTCACTGTGTAACGCCTCACTATGATGAATCAATGAAGGATCTCTGTGGTGTCTGCTGTCTTCAGTGGGAAGAACTGGGAGGTAATACATTCACTACTGTTATCATCACTGTGATTCCTATGTATGTACGTATGTACGTACACAGGCATTCACAACACAGGGTAGACGCTACAGTAGGACTGTTTAACATACGGCCCACTAGTAGACGCTACAGTAGGACTGTCTAACATACGGCTCGTAGTAGACGCTACAGTAGGACTGTCTAACATACGGCCCACTAGTAGACGCTACAGTACTAACAACAATCTCAATCAACATTTAAATGATTAAAACCAACCCATAACTATTTAGAAATGATAATGGACCTAAATGTAGTCTCTTCACTCTGTCCAGCTAGCTAACAGTTATCATAATGGAAGCTACATTTATAGTTTCTTCACTCTGTCCAGCTAGCTAACAGTCATCATAATGAAAGCTACATTTATAGTCTCTTCACTCTGTCCAGCTAGCTAACAGTCATCATAATGAAAGCTACATTTATAGTCTCTTCTCTCTGTCCAGCTAGCTAACAGTCATCATAATGAAAGCTACATTTATAGTCTCTTCACTCTGTCCAGCTAGCTGAAAGCTACATTTATAGTTTCTTCGCTCTGTCCAGCTAGCTAACAGTCATCATAATGAAAGCTACATTTATAGTCTCTTCACTCTGTCCAGCTAGCTAACAGTCATCATAATGAAAGCTACATTTATAGTCTCTCTCTGTCCAGCTAGCTAACAGTCATCATAATGAAAGCTACATTTATAGTCTCTTCACTCTGTCCAACTAGCTGAAAGCTACATTTATAGTTTCTTCGCTCTGTCCAGCTAGCTAACAGTCATCATAATGAAAGCTACATTTATAGTGTCTTCACTCTGTCCAGCTAGCTAACAGTCATCATAATGAAAGCTACATTTATAGTTTCTTCACTCTGTCCAGCTAGCTGAAAGCTACATTTAGTTTCTTCACTCTGTCCAGCTAGCTAACAGTCATCATAATGAAAGCTACATTTATAGTCTCTTCACTCTGTCCAGCTAGCTAACAGTCATCATAATGAAAGCTACATTTATAGTTTCTTCACTCTGTCCAGCTAGCTAACAGTCATCATAATGAAAGCTACATTTATAGTTTCTTTACTCTGTCCAGCTAGCTAACAGTCATCATAATGAAAGCTACATTTATAGTTTCTTTACTCTGTCCAGCTAGCTAACAGTCATCATAATGAAAGCTAGATAGTTAGGGAGCATCAAAAATTCCCTAAACCGATGGATAGAGGACATTTTGCACATTTTGACACCAAGACAATACATACACATTTTAAGTGCGGCACTCCGGCCCTTGGTGAAGACTGAATGCGACCCGCAGAGCAAAATGAGTTTGACAACCCTGTGCTAGAGCACTGTTACTCACGAATTGCGGCAATTGTACTGCCAATAACATGGGCGACCCAACTATTTAGTGCTTTAACTGTTAGGCTTTAGGAGGAGATTATGGTTGTTTTGTACACTGTCACCGTGACAACACTGAGTATGGCTATGAATGTATTCCTGCACCTTCTTGAATATCCTCTGTGACTTCTTAGATGCCTTGATATAACTGGAAATTAAACCATAGCCTTATGTATGAAAGGATATACAAATATTTTGTATTTTAGTCAACTTATTTCTGAAGATTGAATATTGAATGTTTACAGAATATTAAACTTTTTCAATAAAAGTAAGTTGATTTGTGTTCATTGTGTCAGTCTTGTTTTATTATCACTGTATAATAATAATCTGAATTTGAGGACGGATCGGATTGAATAGGTCTTCAATTTTAATACAACAGTTCTTGTTAACACAGCTCTGATGTCATTCCCTTCCTGCTACTGTCTCATTTCCTTCCACTCACCTTTATCGCCACCTTGTGGAATGTGTGATGTACAGTTGTTTTTTAATAATCATGACAGTTTTGAAAAATTACCAATGAAGCCTATTTGTCCAATTTTGTGTACTTTTTAAGATATTGTCCAGACTCTGCCACATACTGTATAAGACGTGCCTCCATTAGCGTGTCCTGTCACTCACAACCCAGATTCTTGTCACGTCTTATCTGAGTCTTTATTAACCTGACCAGTTTTTCTACTTTTATTTTCTGGTAAACACGTAATACTGAAGACTGTGTCCAGTGAAAGCCCTGATCAGTCAAATATCTGATCAGTTACCTGATCAACTACCTGATCAATTAACTGATCAATTATCTAAAAATTACCTGATCAATTATAAATTACCTGATCAATTATCTGACCAATTACTTGGTCAATTATCTGATAAATTACCAGATCAATTACCTGATCAATTGTCATCTTTGGCCTTTCAGTGAGACGGCTCCTATGATGGCTGGTGAAGAATGTTGGTAGCTTGAGGTTTGAAAGTAAATAAACTAATTCAATTCCTTTTTCAGTTTCCTTCCCCCAACCTGAGCCAAACAGTGATAGCCCTGACCACTCAATCAAGTTGTTAAGTATCTTCTTCAGTCTTCGATGAAGGGCTAATATGGAGGCCCTGTTCAGTCCTCGATGAAGGGCTAATATGGAGGCCCTGTTCAGTCTTCGATGAAGGGCTAACATGGAGGCCCTGTTCAGTCTTCGATGAAGGGCTAATATGGAGGCCCTGTTCAGTCTTCGATGAAGGGCTAATATGGAGGCCCTGTTCAGTCTTCGATGAAGGGCTAATATGGAGGCCCTGTTCAGTCTTCGGTGACGGGCTACCATGGAGGGCCCTGTTCAGTCTTCGGTGAGGGGATACCCTGGCGACCCTGTTCACTTCCTTCTGTCATTGTTGTTGACAACAATGAGTATGTGAAGCATTTTGGAAGCTTGAGGGTTAAAAGTAAATGAACTTATTATTTTCAGTTTTTCACAGCATGCTTACTCTAACATGCACCAACACACATTTCCACACACATCACCGTGCAAGCCAGAAAAATGTAGAAAAGTATATACTTACATTTTTATTTTAAAATTGACATTTTGTTTACTGACTACCCTCTTTTTTTCACCAAACAACCCACCCTGACATACCAAGCTAAACCCGTTGCCTCTACATGACTGTGGGCTATATAGCCTGTAACCTGTAACCTGTAAATACCCAATCAGACCAGTTTAGATAAGAGTTAAACATATCACTACACACACTGTGATTCTCTCTCCTGAAGCCTTCGGTCAAAGGTCCCTCCAGTCTCCTCTTCTCTCCTGCTCAGTCCTGTTCTTCTGGTACCTCAGACCCTGGCTACTCACCTCCTCAGACAGCTGAGTGTGTTCTCTAGAAGGGGTTTGTTACAACCTCTACTGGTGGTCTCCTCACTACAGAGGACATGGACACCTGGGAACCCAACCTGGCTCTGGTGCGGTAGGTAGGTTAACTCTCTTACCATTGTCATACACACTAGTCTCTTATCACAGCCTAGCTCATTTGGTGTTGGGTGCAAAGAGTATCCACAGAGTTGGACTAGTTGAATTATTTCTCTTTATTCAACTTTATTCGGCAAACCACATGTTTTTTATTTGATTTACCAACTGTAGAGTACAAACTAAATGACCTGTATGTGACTGGACTTATTGAGACTGAAGGTATGTCTTTCAATGCTTCCTTGTGCGATTTACTTTTCAGAAACATGTTTTTTTTTACAAATCAAATATGTTTTTACTTGGATTGTCCAGCTCAGTTTCTGCTTTGTCCTGGCTGTAAGGAACGGGGTTCAGCGTGGTTGTCTTGGCTGTAAGGAACAGGGTTCAGCGTGGTTGTCCTGGCTGTAAGGAACAAGGTTCAGCGTGGTTGTCCTGGCTGTAAGGAACAGGGCTCAGCGTGGTTGTCTTGGCTGTAAGGAACAGGGCTCAGCGTGGTTGTCTTGGCTGTAAGGAACAGGGCTCAGCGTGGTTGTCTTGGCACTGAACATGTTTGTTTTTTCTCCACATATCCATTAAGTCCAGTTTCCCCTCTGAAAGACTTCACATGTCCTGTGACCTGATGGGAATAATATTGAGTGAGCGAGGTGGGCCATATTTGTTCTAATAGAGGCTTGCTGTTTATGTAGGCTCCCAACAGAACAGCCGAGAGAGGTCGACTATGAAACCACAGCCCACAGAACTCCACAGGAGGTCGGGTTAGGGTCCACAGGAGGTCGGGTTAGGGCCCACAGGAGGTCGGGTTAGGGTCCACAGGAGGTCGGGTTAGGGACCACAGGAGGTCGGGTTAGGGACCACAGGAGGTCGGGTTAGGTCGGGTTAGGGTCCACAGGAGGTCGGGCTACTCAAAATACTCTAATGTTAAAGTGTAAGAAAACATGTTTTTATCTTTTAAGAGTAATAAAAATTACAGGATTACACTATAATCATTGCAGAAGTATTCAGCCCCTTTGTCCAGGACAGCCTAAATTAGTTTGAGAGTAAAATGTGTAAAATGTAAAATGTGGTAAAATGTGGTAACAAATCACATAATAAGTTACATGGACTCTGTGTGAAATAAAAGGGCTTGACAAGATATTTGATTGACTAACCCTTCCTCTGTCCCCCATATATACAACATCTGGAAGGTCCCTCAGTCAAGTACTACATTTCAATCACCGATTAAACTACAAAGACCAGGGAGCTTTTTGAAAGCATTTATAAAGAAGAGCAGGGATTGGTAGATGGGTAAACAACAACCAATCACACTTGGATACCTCTATGAGCACGGCCAAGTTAATCATTATGCCGTGGATGATGTATTAAACACCCCAGACACATCAGAGCTCCTGAACTGAGCTGCAGGACAGGAATGACATCCAAAGGGGTATGAATACTATTTGGCAAGGCGTAGTATCTTTCCACGTTCCTAATACATTTATAACCACGGCATATCACATTTATAAGCGGTACACCTATTTGAGCTTGTAGCTACAGCCATAGGACCTCTTCAGTGACACTGCTGGTCCTTTATAACATCTTCATCATAATGTCTTATAAAGGCTTATAATACGTTACGTCTCTCCCTCAACAGATCCCTCCATGTGGACAGTCCCCCCCTGGTCCCAGGGCAGAGCTTCAGCTACGTCCATGGGGCCTCCTCAGTGTCCCTGCTGGGCCAGACGGTGGGTCAGAGTTTGCAGGCGGCAGCTGGCCCCACAGAGAGGCCCTGGTGTTCTTGCAGGATGGAGTCCGTAAGACCTTCTCCCAGTTTCAGCAGGACGTAGGTCTTCCATCCACCCTCTCTTCTAATCTATTTCATCATATCTTAACATAACAGGACTGTAGAGGTTTAGGAGGGGTAACATAACAGGACTGTAGAGGTTTAGGAGGGGTAATATAACAGGACTGTAGAGGTTTAGGAGGGGTAACATGACAGGATTGTAGAGGTTTAGGAGGGGTAACATAACAGGACTGTAGAGGTTTAGGAGGGGTAACATAACAGGACTGTAGAGGTTTAGGAGGGGTAACATAACAACAGGACTGTAGAGGTTTAGGAGGGGTAACATAACAACATGACTGTAGAGGTTTAGGAGGGGTAACATAACAGGACTGTAGAGGTTTAGGAGGGGTAACATAACAGGACTGTAGAGGTTTAGGAGGGGTAACATAACAGGACTGTAGAGGTTTAGGAGGGGTAACATAACAGGACTGTAGAGGTTTAGGAGGGGTAACATAACAACAGGACTGTAGAGGTTTAGGAGGGGTAACATAACAACAGGACTGTAGAGGTTTAGGAGGAGTAACATAACAACAGGACTGTAGAGGTTTTTAGGAGGGGTAACATAACAGGACTGTAGAGGTTTAGGAGGGGTAACATAACAACACTGTAGAGGTTTAGGAGGGGTAACATAACAACAGGACTGTAGAGGTTTAGGAGGGGTAACATAACAACAGGACTGTAGAGGTTTAGGAGGGGTAACATAACAACAGGACTGTAGAGGTTTAGGAGGGGTAACATAACAGGACTGTAGAGGTTTAGGAGGGGTAACATAACAGGACTGTAGAGGTTTAGGAGGGGTAACATAACAACAGGACTGTAGAGGTTTAGGAAGGGGTAACATAACAACAGGACTGTAGAGGTTTAGGAGGGGTAACATAACAACATGACTGTAGAGGTTTAGGAGGGGTAACATAACAGGACTGTAGAGGTTTAGGAGGGGTAACATAACAGGACTGTAGAGGTTTAGGAGGGGTAACATAACAACAGGACTGTAGAGGTTTAGGAGGGGTAACATAACAGGACTGTAGAGGTTTAGGAGGGGTAACATAACAGGATTGTAGAGGTTTAGGAGGGGTAACATAACAGGACTGTAGAGGTTTAGGAGGGGTAACATAACAACAGGACTGTAGAGGTTTAGGAGGGGTAACATAACAACATGACTGTAGAGGTTTAGGAGGGGTAACATAACAGGACTGTAGAGGTTTAGGAGGGGTAACATAACAACAGGACTGTAGAGGTTTAGGAGGGGTAACATAACAACAGGACTGTAGAGGTTTAGGAGGGGTAACATAACAACAGGACTGTAGAGGTTTAGGAGGAGTAACATAACAACAGGACTGTAGAGGTTTTTAGGAGGGGTAACATAACAGGACTGTAGAGGTTTAGGAGGGGTAACATAACAACACTGTAGAGGTTTAGGAGGGGTAACATAACAACAGGACTGTAGAGGTTTAGGAGGGGTAACACAACAACAGGACTGTAGAGGTTAAGGAGGGGTAACATAACAACAGGACTGTAGAGGTTTAGGAGGGGTAACATAACAGGACTGTAGAGGTTTAGGAGGGGTAACATAACAGGACTGTAGAGGTTTAGGAGGGGTAACATAACAACAGGACTGTAGAGGTTTAGGAGGGGTAACATAACAGGACTGTAGAGGTTTAGGAGGGGTAACATAACAGGATTGTAGAGGTTTAGGAGGGGTAACATAACAGGACTGTAGAGGTTTAGGAGGGGTAACATAACAACAGGACTGTAGAGGTTTAGGAAGGGGTAACATAACAACAGGACTGTAGAGGTTTAGGAGGGGTAACATAACAACATGACTGTAGAGGTTTAGGAGGGGTAACATAACAGGACTCTAGAGGTTTAGGAGGGGTAACATAACAGGACTGTAGAGGTTTAGGAGGGGTAACATAACAACAGGACTGTAGAGGTTTAGGAGGGGTAACATAACAACAGGACTGTAGAGGTTTAGGAGGAGTAACATAACAACAGGACTGTAGAGGTTTTTAGGAGGGGTAACATAACAGGACTGTAGAGGTTTAGGAGGGGTAACATAACAACACTGTAGAGGTTTAGGAGGGGTAACATAACAACAGGACTGTAGAGGTTTAGGAGGGGTAACACAACAACAGGACTGTAGAGGTTAAGGAGGGGTAACATAACAACAGGACTGTAGAGGTTTAGGAGGGGTAACATAACAGGACTGTAGAGGTTTAGGAGGGGTAACATAACAACAGGACTGTAGAGGTTTAGGAGGGGTAACATAACAACAGGACTGTAGAGGTTTAGGAGGGGTAACATAACAGGACTGTAGAGGTTTAGGAGGGGTAACATAACAACAGGACTGTAGAGGTTTAGGAGGGGTAACATAACAATAGGACTGTAGAGGTTTAGGAGGGGTAACATAACAGGACTGTAGAGGTTTAGGAGGGGTAACAACAACAGGACTGTAAAGGTTTAGGAGGGGTAACAGAACAGGACTGTAAAGGTTTAGGAGGGGTAACATAACAGGATTGTAGAGGTTTAGGAGGGGTAACATAACAGGATTGTAGAGGTTTAGGAGGGGTAACATAACAACAGGACTGTAGAGGTTTAGGAGGGGTAACATAACAGGACTGTAGAGGTTTAGGAGGGGTAACATTACAGGACTGTAGAGGTTTAGGAGGGGTAACATAACAGGACTGTAAAGGTTTAGGAGGGGTAACATAACAGGACTGTAAAGGTTTAGGAGGGGTAACATAACAGGAATGTAGAGGTTTAGGAGGGGTAACATAACAACAGGACTGTAGAGGTTTAGGAGGGGTAACATAACAGGACTGTAGAGGTTTAGGAGGGGTAACATGACAGGACTGTAGAGGTTTAGGAGGGGTAACATAACAACAGGACTGTAGAAGTTTAGGAGGGGTAACATAACAGGATTGTAGATGTTTAGGAGGGGTAACATAACAGGACTGTAGAGGTTTAGGAGGGGTAACATAACAGGACTGTAGAGGTTTAGGAGGGGTAACATAACAGGACTGTAGAGGTTTAGGAGGGGTAACATAACAACAGGACTGTAGAGGTTTAGGAGGGGTAACATAACAACAGGACTGTAGAGGTTTAGGAGGGGTAACATAACAGGACTGTAGAGGTTTAGGAGGAGGGGTAACATAACAACAGGACTGTAGAGGTTTAGGAGGGGTAACATAACAATAGGACTGTAGAGGTTTAGGAGGGGTAACATAACAGGACTGTAGAGGTTTAGGAGGGGTAACAACAACAGGACTGTAAAGGTTTAGGAGGGGTAACAGAACAGGACTGTAAAGGTTTAGGAGGGGTAACATAACAGGATTGTAGAGGTTTAGGAGGGGTAACATAACAGGATTGTAGAGGTTTAGGAGGGGTAACATAACAACAGGACTGTAGAGGTTTAGGAGGGGTAACATAACAGGACTGTAGAGGTTTAGGAGGGGTAACATAACAGGACTGTAGAGGTTTAGGAGGGGTAACATGACAGGACTGTAGAGGTTTAGGAGGGGTAACATAACAACAGGACTGTAGAAGTTTAGGAGGGGTAACATAACAGGATTGTAGATGTTTAGGAGGGGTAACATAACAGGACTGTAGAGGTTTAGGAGGGGTAACATAACAGGACTGTAGAGGTTTAGGAGGGGTAACATAACAGGACTGTAGAGGTTTAGGAGGGGTAACATAACAACAGGACTGTAGAGGTTTAGGAGGGGTAACATAACAACAGGACTGTAGAGGTTTAGGAGGGGTAACATAACAGGACTGTAGAGGTTTAGGAGGAGGGGTAACATAACAACAGGACTGTAGAGGTTTAGGAGGGGTAACATAACAATAGGACTGTAGAGGTTTAGGAGGGGTAACATAACAGGACTGTAGAGGTTTAGGAGGGGTAACAACAACAGGACTGTAAAGGTTTAGGAGGGGTAACAGAACAGGACTGTAAAGGTTTAGGAGGGGTAACATAACAGGATTGTAGAGGTTTAGGAGGGGTAACATAACAGGATTGTAGAGGTTTAGGAGGGGTAACATAACAACAGGACTGTAGAGGTTTAGGAGGGGTAACATAACAGGACTGTAGAGGTTTAGGAGGGGTAACATTACAGGACTGTAGAGGTTTAGGAGGGGTAACATAACAGGACTGTAAAGGTTTAGGAGGGGTAACATAACAGGAATGTAGAGGTTTAGGAGGGGTAACATAACAACAGGACTGTAGAGGTTTAGGAGGGGTAACATAACAGGACTGTAGAGGTTTAGGAGGGGTAACATGACAGGACTGTAGAGGTTTAGGAGGGGTAACATAACAACAGGACTGTAGAGGTTTAGGAGGGGTAACATAACAGGATTGTAGATGTTTAGGAGGGGTAACATAACAGGACTGTAGAGGTTTAGGAGGGGTAACATAACAGGACTGTAGAGGTTTAGGAGGGGTAACATAACAGGACTGTAGAGGTTTAGGAGGGGTAACATAACAACAGGACTGTAGAGGTTTAGGAGGGGTAACATAACAACAGGACTGTAGAGGTTTAGGAGGGGTAACATAACAGGACTGTAGAGGTTTAGGAGGAGGGGTAACATAACAGGACTGTAGAGGTTTAGGAGGGGTAACATAACAGGACTGTAGAGGTTTAGGAGGGGTAACATAACAGGATTGTAGAGGTTTAGGAGGGGTAACATAACAGGATTGTAGAGGTTTAGGAGGGGTAACATAACAGGATTGTAGAGGTTTAGGAGGGGTAACATAACAGGACTGTAGAGGTTTAGGAGGGGTAACATAACAGGACTGTAGAGGTTTAGGAGGGGTAACATAACAGGATTGTAGAGGTTTAGGAGGGGTAACATAACAGGATTGTAGAGGTTTAGGAGGGGTAACATAACAGGATTGTAGAGGTTTAGGAGGGGTAACATAACAGGACTGTAGAGGTTTAGGAGGGGTAACATAACAGGACTGTAGAGGTTTAGGAGGGGTAACATAACAACAGGACTGTAGAGGTTTAGGAGGGGTAACATAACAACAGGACTGTAGAGGTTTAGGAGGGGTAACATAACAGGACTGTAGAGGTTTAGGAGGAGGGGTAACATAACAGGACTGTAGAGGTTTAGGAGGGGTAACATAACAGGACTGTAGAGGTTTAGGAGGGGTAACATAACAGGATTGTAGAGGTTTAGGAGGGGTAACATAACAGGATTGTAGAGGTTTAGGAGGGGTAACATAACAGGATTGTAGAGGTTTAGGAGGGGTAACATAACAGGACTGTAGAGGTTTAGGAGGGGTAACATAACAGGACTGTAGAGGTTTAGGAGGGGTAACATAACAGGATTGTAGAGGTTTAGGAGGGGTAACATAACAGGATTGTAGAGGTTTAGGAGGGGTAACATAACAGGATTGTAGAGGTTTAGGAGGGGTAACATAACAGGACTGTAGAGGTTTAGGAGGGGTAACATAACAGGACTGTAGAGGTTTAGGAGGGGTAACATAACAACAGGACTGTAGAGGTTTAGGAGGGGTAACATAACAGGACTGTAGAGGTTTAGGAGGGGTAACATAACAACAGGACTGTAGAGGTTTAGGAGGGGTAACATAACAGGACTGTAGAGGTTTAGGAGGGGTAACATAACAACAGGACTGTAGAGGTTTAGGAGGGGTAACATAACAACAGGACTGTAGAGGTTTAGGAGGGGTAACATAACAACAGGACTGTAGAGGTTTAGGAGGGGTAACATAACAGGACTGTAAAGGTTTAGGAGGGGTAACATAACAACATGACTGTAGAGGTTTAGGAGGGGTAACATAACAACAGGACTGTAGAGGTTTAGGAGGGGTAACATAACAGGACTGTAGAGGTTTAGGAGGGGTAACATAACAACAGGACTGTAGAGGTTTAGGAGGGGTAACATAACAACAGGACTGTAGAGGTTTAGGAGGGGTAACATAACAACAGGACTGTAGAGGTTTAGGAGGGGTAACATAACAGGACTGTAGTGGTTTAGGAGGGGTAACATAACAGGACTGTAGAGGTTTAGGAGGGGTAACATAACAGGACTGTAGTGGTTTAGGAGGGGTAACATAACAGGACTGTAGAGGTTTAGGAGGGGTAACATAACAGGACTGTAGTGGTTTAGGAGGGGTAACATAACAGGACTGTAGAGGTTTAGGAAGGGTAACATAACAGGACTGTAGTGGTTTAGGAGGGGTAACATAACAGGACTGTAGTGGTTTAGGAGGGGTAACATAACAGGACTGTAGTGGTTTAGGAGGGGTAACATAACAGGACTGTAGAGGTTTAGGAGGGGTAACATAACAGGACTGTAGAGGTTTAGGAGGGGTAACATAACAGGACTGTAGAGGTTTAGGAGGGGTAACATAACAGGACTGTAGAGGTTTAGGAGGGGTAACATAACAGGACTGTAGAGGTTTAGGAGGGGTAACATACATGTACTATGATTATATTATACTGAAATAAAATATAAATGCAGCATCTAAAGTGTTGGTCCCATCTTTCATGCGCTGAAAAAAAGATCCCAGAAATGTTCCAGATGCACAAAAAGCTTATTTCTTTCAAACTGTGTGCACAAAACGGTTAACATCCCTGTTAATTAGCATGTTATCCTTTGATTACAGCCTCAAGTCTTCTTGGGTATGACACTATTCCCATTCTGCTCTGCAGATCCTCTCAAGCTCTGTCAGGTCTCTCCAGAGATGTTAGAACAGGTTCAAGCCCGGGCACTGGCAGGGCCACTCAAGGACATTCAGAGACTTATCCCAAAGCCACTCCTGTGTTGTCTTGGCTGTGTGCTTAGGGTTGTTGTCCTGTTAGAAGGTGAACCTTTGCCCCAGTCTGAGGTCCTGAGCGCTCTGGAGAAGGGTTTCAATCAAGGATCTCTCTCTACTTTGCTCCGTTCATCTTTCCCTCGATCCTAACTAGTCTCCAAGTCTCTGCCGCTGAAAAACATCCCCACAGGCTGATGCTGCAAACAACGTGAGTGTATGTATGTTTTACAGCGTGACGTAAAATCACTACTTTACGTACCCCAGGGCATTGTGAAGCAGAATGACGCTCGTAGGTACCCCGCCTAACTGGGAGTGGGGACAGACAATTGTAAATGGTTTAGACGGGCTTTACTTTAATCAAAGTACAGTACAGATTCAAAGAATGCAGGCAATGCAAAAGCTAAACAAATTATGTTCTACTTCAGTCGTGCTTCTACAAAAACTACAGATATAACTGGATGATCAATAAATCATGGGACTTATGTCAGTTGCTAGGTCTTAGCAGGTGAAGGATTCCTTGTCTAATGATTATGCCAGCTAGCTATGGCTCTATACAGAAGAATCGAGCTAACTTAAAAATAGCTTGCAAAACAACTTAGCGTACCTTAGGTGCTTCACCTTCACCTGCACCTGCATTGCTTGCTGTTTGGGGTTTTAGGCTGGGTTTCTGTATAGCACTTTGAGGTATCAGCTGATGTAAGAAGGGCTTTATAAATACATTTGATTTGAGCGTAATCGATTTCTGTAAATAGCATCAGACTACAAAGTTAGAGTTGGAGAAAACTCTTAATAAGTGATTTGGACAATAGCTTCTAAAAACGTATTCCAAAGAAGAAAATAGCTTGCTACCTAGCCAGAAAATAAAGACATTTTCATTTACCCGCCTTGACAGCTGGGTTTTTATGTTGGATATGCGCAATCAGGATGTGCGCAAGCAGATTCCGCACGTCATGTTTTGTAACAGGTTGTACCAGGAAAGTCACTGCGGGCAAGTGAGCGGACGCTTCCAAAACGCGGTCAAGCCTAAACATCGTTCAGCCATCCGTTCTTCAGTTTCCTCCTGAATTTCTGTGCGCGAATACACAACACTTTACGGTATCGCCTGTTTTCTGGTAGGGAAACTTATGTTATACTTGAAAAGATCGGAGAAAAGTTTTCTGAAGTCAGAGCACATTTTGTCATTTACTGTAAGGATATGTTCATAAAAGTTACAATAGTTTATCATGCAAAGATGATAGGGCGCAGACAGCGGTATTATTCAAATATATAGAATTCCATAGTGATTGATTTCTTGAGGCCTGTAATTCGCGTCGGTCAGAGATGATCAAACCTTTGTTTCATTTTATGATTGTCGTTCGTGATGGGACATGATGATGAAGCCTAACAGAGATTTGATGTAACAGAAATGTTTTGAAAGCGTTAATTGAATAATAATATAAACCAGCCAGTACTGTGTATCAACTCCTAATGTTACAGTAAGATGTCAGCCAACAATCAGGCCTGCAGCCAGATGGCTAAAATAACAAACACTAAATGATGAATACCTGATGATTATTCCCCAGTGACACGTTTAATTGGGCCTAGTAAAAAGGTTTTGTTTGTCTATTCTGCAGTCTAACAAGAGTTTTCAAAGCAGCATGGAAGTTATGTGTAACGACCTAGCGATAGCCTACCCATTACCAAGGCAAAATAAGAAAAAGTGCGAGTAATCTATTTTGTAATGACGTGTTATTCAGAAGTAACTGTTCACAGTAAATGTGTTGCATTGAGTTTGCTATACAGCCGCGAAATGATTTTAGATAGATGCGCTTGCTGAAAGAAAGAACTGCTTTAGAAATTCGACATACTTCTAATTAATGTGTTTGCGGGAAATCTGACACCTATTTGTCATGTGCATGCTGAAAGCACATACATTATCATAAGTTATCCAACTTTAGAATGTGCAGGTTCCTGTTTGATACTATTCATACTTGTTGTACTGCAACCAATATTAGCTTAAAACCCAATGCATTTCAATGGTCATCGACTTTCTAGATTCTAGATGGGTCATTCCACGAATAGAGTGCCTTTTGCTTTCCTTTGATATTTTACATAGGAATTGTGCACCAATATTGAATTTCAAAAACCTGTTACATTAATAAGTGCCTCTCTTAATAGAAACCACATGGAAAAATTAAATAATTTGTATAATATGAATAAAGACTTTATAAAATGCCCAAAATCTGCATTTGTACATGTCCCTTCTCATGTTTTTCTGACTTCTAGGAAGATTTACAGCCAACATTTTTAACAAGGGTCTAAATGGGTTCAGAACATAATAAATTGGGTGTTATTTTCAGAGCTGACTGAGGCCATGTCAGCGGTGTGGATCAGCTTCTCTCTACTGAGGTCCAGGGAAACTCACCTCAGACAGCTCAGTGTGTTCTCTAGAAGGGCTGTGTTACAACCTCTACAGGTGGTCTCCTCACTACAGAAGACATGGACACCTGGGAACCCAACCTGGTGCTGTAGGTAGGTCAGCTCTCTTGACATCGTCATACATAAACAGACTAGCTGGATTATTTCTGTCATTTTGCAAGTTGTGTTTCCTTTCTAAAGCCCACCTCTGACCTCTGACCTTTGACATAGATTGTAGATGACATTTTGTCATTCAGACCTATAGAGCACACCACTAGTTGGGGTCAATCCCATTTCAATGTAGTCAATTACAGTTGCAGTGATCGTTATGATCCATCAACTGTAGAGTATAGACCTGATGGCCTGTGTCTTGACTAGTATTCAGACTAGAGGTCGACCGATTCATCGGAATGGCTGATTAATTGGGGCCGATTTCAAGTTTTCATAACAATCGGAAATCGGTATTTTTGGGCGCCGATTTGCTGATTTAAAAACAAATATATTTTTTTATAATTTTATTTAACTAGGTAAGTCCGTTAAGAATACATTCTTATTTTCAATGACGGCCTAGGAACAGGAGGTTAACTGAACGACAGATTTTTACCTTGTCAGCCTGGGGAATCCCATCTTGCAACCTTACAGTTAACTAGTCCAACGCAATAACGACCTGCCTCTCTCGTTACACTCCACAAGGAGACTGACTGCCTCTTACGCGAATGCAGTAAGCCAAGGTAACTTGCTAGTTAGCATTACATTTCTTATAAAAAACAATCAATCATAATCACTAGTTAGCTACACATGGTTGATGATATTACTAGATATTATCTAGCGTGTCCTGCGTTGCATATGATCTGACTAAGCATACAAGTATCTAAGTATCTGACTGAGCGGTGGTAGGCAGAAGCAGGCATGTAAACATTCATTCAAACAGCACTTTCGTGCGTTTCACCGGCAGCTCTTCGTTGTGCTTCAAGCATTGCGCTGTTTATGACTTCAAACCTATCAACTCCCGAGATGAGGCTGGTGTAACCGAAGTGAAATGGCTGGTTAGTTAGCGCACGCTAATAGCGTTTCAAACATCACTCGCTCTGAGCCTTCTAGTAGTTGTTCCCCTTGCTCTGCATGGGTAACGCTGCTTTGATGGTGGCTGTTGTCGTTGTGTTCCTGGTTCGAGCCCAGGGAGGAGCGAGGAGCAATAGTGATTATGATTGGTTGATTGATTGTTTTTACAAGATAAGTTTAATGCTAGCTAGCAACTTACCTTGGCTTACGGCATTCGCGTAACAGGCAAGTCTCCTTGTGGAGTGCACAAGGACTAGTTAACTGTAAGGTTGCAAGATTGAATCCCCCGAGCTGACAAGGTGAAAATCTGTCGTTCTGCCCCTGAACGAGGCAGTTAACCCACAGTTCCTAGGCCGTCATTGAAAATAAGAATGTGTTCTTAACTGACTTGCCTAGTTAAATAAAGATTAAATAAAGGTGTAAAAAAATTAAATAAAAATCGGTGTCCAAAAATGTCTGATTGTTATGAACTTGAAATCGGCCCTAATCCGATTAATCGGTCGATCTCTAGTTCCAACCCATCTCTCTGTTCCAACCCATCTCTCTCTGTTCCAACCCATCTCTCTGTGTTTACTCCCTCTTTGTCTCTCTCTGTATCAGACTTTGGTCAACTACAGTACATATGTCAAATACTTGAGCTGAATTAATTTGGTTGTGTCTACTGTAGTTTGCGTGGTACAATGGAACCAATTAAATAGTCCTCTATGTCCAAACTCCAAAGTGTTATCAAGTGCACCTAAAAACAGCTTCCAAGTATTTCCCTCATGTATTTGACCCAGGTCTACTCTGTCTACTGTTCCTGTCTGTCCATCAACAGATCCCTCCATGTGGACAGTCCCCCCATGGTCCCAGGGCAGAGCTTCAGCTACGTCCATGGGGCCTCCTCAGTGTCCCTGCTGGGCCAGACGGTGGGTCAGAGTTTGCAGGCGGCAGCTGACCGCTGGCCCCACAGAGAGGCCCTGGTGTTCGTGCAGGATGGAGTCCGTAAGACCTTCTCCCAGTTTCAGGAGGACGTAGGTCTTCCATACACCCTCTCTTCTAATCTATTTCATCATATCTAGAGATCATTGTTAGGCCGTTACCTTTGTACCCACTCAAAGCACATTCAGCAGGACTATCTGACAGTGCATCTGATTGGTGGTTTACCAAATAGTAACATAACTATTATGTGTCAGTGTCCATGGTGTAACACCCTGAGGCCTGCTAACTAGGACATCCATGGTGTAACACCCTGAGGCCTGCTAACTAGGACATCCATGGTGTAACACCCTGAGGCCTGCTAACTAGGACATCCATGGTGTAACACCCTGAGGCCTGCTAACTAGGACATCCATGGTGTAACACCCTGAGGCCTGCTAACTAGGACATCCATGGTGAAACACCCTGAGGCCTGCTAACTAGGACATCCATGGTGTAACACCCTGAGGCCTGCTAACTAGGACATCCATGGTGTAACACCCCGAGGCCTGCTAACTAGGACATCCATGGTATAACACCATGAGGCCTGCTAACTAGGATATCCATGGTATAACACCATGAGGCCTGCTAACTAGGACATCCATGGTGTAACACCCTGAGGCCTGCTAACTAGGACATCCATGGTATAACACCATGAGGCCTGCTAACTAGGACATCCATGGTGTAACACCCTGAGGCCTGCTAACTAGGACATCCATGGTGTAACACCCCGAGGCCTGCTAACTAGGACATCCATGGTATAACACCCTGAGGCCTGCTAACTAGGACATCCATGGTGTAACACCCTGAGGCCTGCTAACTAGGACATCCATGGTGTAACACCCTGAGGCCTGCTAACTAGGACATCCATGGTGTAACACCCTGAGGCCTGCTAACTAGGACATCCATGGTATAACACCCTGAGGCCTGCTAACTAGGACATCCATGGTGTAACACCCTGAGGCCTGCTAACTAGGACATCCATGGTGTAACACCCCGAGGCCTGCTAACTAGGACATCCATGGTGTAACACCCTGAGGCCTGCTAACTAGGACATCCATGGTGTAACACCCCGAGGCCTGCTAACTAGGACATCCATGGTGTAACACCCTGAGGCCTGCTAACTAGGACATCCATGGTGTAACACCCCGAGGCCTGCTAACTAGGACATCCATGGTGTAACACCCTGAGGCCTGCTAACTAGGACATCCATGGTGTAACACCCTGAGGCCTGCTAACTAGGACATCCATGGTGTAACACCGTGAGGCCTGCTAACTAGGACATCCATGGTGTAACACCCTGAGGCCTGCTAACTAGGACATCCATGGTGTAACACCCTGAGGCCTGCTAACTAGGACATCCATGATGTAACACCCTGAGGCCTGCTAACTAGGACATCCATGGTGTAACACCCTGAGGCCTGCTAACTAGGACATCCATGGTGTAACACCCTGAGGCCTGCTAACTAGGACATCCATGGTGAAACACCCCGAGGCCTGCTAACTAGGACATCCATGGTGTAACACCCTGAGGCCTGCTAACTAGGACATCCATGGTGAAACACCCTGAGGCCTGCTAACTAGGACATCCATGGTGTAACACCCTGAGGCCTGCTAACTAGGACATCCATGGTGAAACAACAGAGGCCTGCTAACTAGGACATCCATGGTGTAACACCCTGAGGCCTGCTAACTAGGACATCCATGGTGAAACACCCTGAGGCCTGCTAACTAGGACATCCATGGTGAAACACCCTGAGGCCTGCTAACTAGGACATCCATGGTGTAACACCCTGAGGCCTGCTAACTAGGACATCCATGGTGTAACACCCTGAGGCCTGCTAACTAGGACATCCATGGTGTAACACCCTGAGGCCTGCTAACTAGGACATCCATGGTGTAACACCCTGAGGCCTGCTAACTAGGACATCCATGGTGAAACACCCTGAGGCCTGCTAACTAGGACATCCATGGTGAAACACCCTGAGGCCTGCTAACTAGGACATCCATGGTGAAACACCCTGAGGCCTGCTAACTAGGACATCCATGGTGTAACACCCTGAGGCCTGCTAACTAGGACATCCATGGTGAAACACCCTGAGGCCTGCTAACTAGGACATCCATGGTGTAACACCCTGAGGCCTGCTAACTAGGACATCCATGGTGTAACACCCTGAGGCCTGCTAACTAGGACATCCATGGTGAAACACCCTGAGGCCTGCTAACTAGGACATCCATGGTGTAACACCCTGAGGCCTGCTAACTAGGACATCCATGGTGAAACAACAGAGACATATAAACAGCTTTGTATTAATATATTCCATTACATTTATACACATACTCATAAACACAAACTGCAGAATGCCTTTACATATCAGGATATCATCCTGTATATTACTTCCTGGGTCATGGTCTCCCTCCTCCCCAGGTTGACCAGGCCGCTGCAGGTCTCCTGGCCCTGGGTCTGAAGAGAGGGGACAGACTAGGAGTCTGGGGGCCCAACACATACCACTGGATCCTGTTTCAGTTCGCCACAGCCAAGGCTGGCATCATACTGGTGAAGATGAGCTATTATATTAGATTCTAAAATGAACATGTATTATCTGTTAGGATCTATTGGTCCTAATATTAAAGTATTGTTCTAATCTCTACAGGTGTCGATAAACCCAGCCTATCAGCTGAAGGAGCTGGAGTTCACCCTGGGGAAGGTTTGTTCTTATCCAGTATCGTGTTGTTTTACACTTCCTGGATTGACTGAATGAATAGCTGAACTGATCCTGACCCTGGTGCTGTCTGTGTCCCACCCAGTTTAAGACCCAGAGGTTCTGTTCTCTCTGTCTCTATAGGTGCAGTGTAATGCTGTGGTGTGTCCTTCCCAGTTTAAGACCCAGAGGTTCTGTTATCTCTGTCTCTGTAGGTGCAGTGTAATGCTGTGGTGTGTCCTTCCCAGTTTAAGACCCAGAGGTTCTGTTATCTCTGTCTCTATAGGTGCAGTGTAAAGCTGTGGTGTGTCCCACCCAGTTTAAGACCCAGAGGTTCTGTGACACGCTGAGACAGATCTGCCCAGAGATGGACACAGCAGAGTCAGGGGTCTTTAGGAGCTCCAGGTATGTTAATATTGTACTACTGCATCATGACTGAGTTAACAGACAGGTGTGTTAATATTGTATTACTGCACCATGAAGTAAACAAGTACCTAGCAGGATAGCTAACATCATAGATATAGAACCCTGAACAGGGTGGCTAACATATTTATAGCCATAGTAGAGATCCCATTAAATTACTAGAAGGGCTATGTCATAAACCCTCAAAGTTCCTGAATGGTCCAAACCAGCCTAATTGAAATGAAAGGAAGTAGAGACATAGGTGATGCACTTCCTGCTTTTACTGATGCAGGAACATAAAAGTAAGGCATGTGATACTGTATATCAGAAATGATGTATTAGATTTATTGGCTAATGTGAAACACAGTAGAAGGGAACACAGGAACTCTGCTGGATCGACTCTGAATAAGAAATATTACCACCAGTGGATGTCTATTTACCTGTAAATGGAACCTCAGTATCTGTGTATGGTGACGGTGACAGACAGGGACAGTGGAGGACCTAATGAAGGCTGTTACTGTAATGTTACTATCATTGTGTTGCTGTAATGTTACCGTAATGTAACGGTCATTGTGTTACTGTAATGTTACTGTAATGTAACCGTCATTGTGTTACTGTTATATTACTGACAGTGTTACTGTAATGTAACTGTCATTGTGCTACTGTAATGTAGCGGTCATTGTGTTACTGTAATAATATTGACAGTGTTACTGTAATGTAATGGTCATTGTGTTACTGTAATGTAACTGTCTTTTGTGTTACTGTAATATTACTGACAGTGTTACTGTAATGTAATGGTCATTGTGTTACTGTAATGTTACTGTAATGTAACGGTCATTGTGTTACTGTAATGTAAAGGTCATTGTGTTACTGTAATGTAACGGTCATTGTGTTACTGTAATATTACTGTAATGTAATGGTCACTGTGTTACTGTAATATTACTGAGTGTTACTGTAATGTAATGGTCATTGTGTTACTGTAATGTTACTGTAATGTAATGGTCATTGTTACTGTAATGTTACTGTAATGTAACCGTCATTGTGTTACTGTAATGTTACTGTAATGTAATGGTCATTGTGTTACTGTAATGTTACTGTAATGTAACAGTCATTGTGTTACTGTAATGTTAACCTACTGTGTTCCTCCTGGCAGACTACCAGACCTGCGTATGGTGATTGTGACAGACAGCAGACAGACAGGGACTGTACATGTAGAGGATGTGATGCAGGCTGGAAGCAGACAGCACCACCAGGAGCTGCAGGACCTGCAGACCAAACTGTCCTTCGACGACCCCATCAACATACAGTTCACATCCGTAGGTCTCCTGTTGAAAGAAGAATACTTTACGGCTGATTTCCTGGACACAGATTAAACCAAGTCTTGGACAAAGAAGCACTTTCCATAGTGATCTCCATTGGACTAGGCTTAATCTGTGTCTGGGAAATCAGCCCACACCCCCACACCCACACACACAGACACACACACACACACACACACACACACAAGGTAATGGAAGAACAGGATCAGCTGCAGTGCAGCGCCCCCTGGAGCAGTAATACTGTACTGCACAGCTCACACATCATATCAATACATTATTAACACAGTATGTCATTACCCTCACCGACACACAAAACACAGCAACAGGTATTCATTGTTTATGTCTGAGTATTAGTCTGTCTGATGTCTACTGGTCTGTAGGGAACAACCGTATTAGTCTGTCTGATGTTTACTGGTCTGTAGAGAACAACAGTATTAGTCTGTCTGATGTCTACTGGTCTGTAGAGAACAACAGTATTAGTCTGTCTACTGGTCTGTAAGGAACAACAGTATTAGTCTGTCTACTGGTCTGTAGAGAACAACAGTATTAGTCTGTCTGATGTCTACTGGTCTGTAGGGAACAACAGTATTAGTCTGTCTGATGTCTACTGGTCTGTAGGGAACAACAGTATTAGTCTGTCTGATGTCTACTGGTCTGTAGGGAACAACAGTATTAGTCTGTCTGATGTCTACTGGTCTGTAGGGAAGAACAGTATTAGTCTGTCTACTGGTCTGTAAGGAACAACAGTATTAGTCTGTCTACTGGTCTGTAGAGAACAACAGTATTAGTCTGTCTGATGTCTACTGGTCTGTAAGGAACAACAGTATTAGTCTGTCTACTGGTCTGTAGAGAACTACAGTATTAGTCTGTATGATGTCTACTGGTCTGTAAGGAACAACAGTATTAGTCTGTCTACTGGTCTGTAGAGAACAACAGTATTAGTCTGTCTGATGTCTACTGGTCTGTAGAGAACAACAGTATTAGTCTGTCTGATGTCTACTGGTCTGTAGGGAACAACAGTATTAGTCTGTCTGATGTCTACTGGTCTGTAGGGAACAACCGTATTAGTCTGTCTGATGTTTACTGGTCTGTAGAGAACAACAGTATTAGTCTGTCTGATGTCTACTGGTCTGTAGAGAACAACAGTATTAGTCTGTCTGATGTCTACTGGTCTGTAGAGAACAACAGTATTAGTCTGTCTGATGTCTACTGGTCTGTAGAGAACAACAGTATTAGTCTGTCTGATGTCTACTGGTCTGTAGAGAACAACAGTATTAGTCTGTCTACTGGTCTGTATAGAACAACAGTATTAGTCTGTCTGATGTCTACTGGTCTGTAGAGAACTACAGTATTAGTCTGTCTGATGTCTACTGGTCTGTAGGGAACAACAGTATTAGTCTGTCTACTGGTCTGTAGGGAACAACAGGAAGTCCTAAAGGTGCCACCCTCTCCCACCACAACATCGTCAACAACGCCTATTTTGTGGGTCTTCGTCTGGGATTCAACTGGAAGGTCAGTGGAGACATGAGACTATTATCATCTCTCTCTCTGTCTCTCTGTTTCTCTCTCTCTCTCTACTTTTCTCATGTAACCTCTACTCTTGTTGCTTCCCCCTCAGCCTATAAGAGCGTGTGTTCCTGTTCCTCTGTACCACTGCATAGGCTCAGTGATCGGAGGGATGTGCATGGCACTGCATGGCATCACCCTGGTCTTCCCCTCTGCTGGGTACGACAGCCGTGCCAACCTGGAGGCCATTCAGAATGAAAGGTAGTAAAGTTTAGGAACCTCTTCCTTAAGTGACTTACACATCCTG
The DNA here is from genome assembly GCF_013265735.2 of Oncorhynchus mykiss. NCBI lineage: Eukaryota > Metazoa > Chordata > Actinopteri > Salmoniformes > Salmonidae > Oncorhynchus > Oncorhynchus mykiss. The sequence continues at coordinate 99,940,846 of NC_048576.1, forward strand.
GAGACTTACAATAGAGATATTTCAGGTCAGTCTGTTGTAATAAGAATAATATAAATAACTGCCCCTGAGCACATTGAGAATGAACCTCTATAATAAACTAAATACCTCTCTATATGTTCTCTGTTTCAGGTGTAATTTCCTCTACGGCACTCCTACCATGTACATTGACATGCTTGGACAGCCTGACCTACACAACTATGACCTGTCATCAGTTGAATCTGGTGAGAGATTTGAGGTTTGTTTGTGTAGACTGTTTGATGGCTGGAAATACATGAAAATAAACTGGATTACTGTGGTAAAGTTTAAACTGAAAGGGGTCATTTACAGTTGCTACATCCATTCTTGGGATTTATATATTAAATTCATGTACCCATTGATTCTTGAAGATTATAACATACAAATACCTCTTGAGTTTAACTTCAGCTGTCGCACCAAAATATGAGCCTGTTTTACTCCAATGTTTGTAAACATTGTAATGGTTAGTCTGGAGCCATGTTTTAACCCTGTTTTAACCTGTTTTAACTGTTTGACTAACATTTTCAGTCAGGGTCTCTGGCGCCGCTATGGTTTTCAGTCGGGGTCTCTGGCGCCGCTATGGTTTTCAGTCGGGGTCTCTGGCGCCGCTATGGTTTTCAGTCGGGGTCTCTGGCGCCGCTATGGTTTTCAGTCGGTGTCTCTGGTGCCGCTATGGTTTTCAGTCGGGGTCTCTGGCGCCGCTATGGTTTTCAGTCGGGGTCTCTGGCGCCGCTATGGTTTTCAGTCGGTGTCTCTGGTGCCGCTATGGTTTTCAGTCGGTGTCTCTGGTGCCGCTATGGTTTTCAGTCGGTGTCTCTGGCGCCGCTATGGTTTTCAGTCGGTGTCTCTGGCGCCGCTATGGTTTTCAGTCGGTGTCTCTGGTGCCGCTATGGTTTTCAGTCGGGGTCTCTGGCTCCGCTATGGTTTTCAGTCGGTGTCTCTGGCGCCGCTATGGTTTTCAGTCGGTGTCTCTGGTGCTGCTATGGTTTTCAGTCTGGGTCTCTGGTGCCGCTATGGTTTTCAGTCGGTGTCTCTGGCGCCGCTATGGTTTTCAGTCGGTGTCTCTGGTGCCGCTATGGTTTTCAGTCGGGGTCTCTGGCTCCGCTATGGTTTTCAGTCGGGGTCTCTGGTGCCGCTATGGTTTTCAGTCTGGGTCTCTGGTGCTGCTATGGTTTTCAGTCTGGGTCTCTGGTGCTGCTATGGTTTTCAGTCTGGGTCTCTGGTGCTGCTATGGTTTTCAGTCGGGGTCTCTGGCGCCGCTATGGTTTTCAGTCGGGGTCTCTGGCTCCGCTATGGTTTTCAGTCGGGGTCTCTGGCGCCGCTATCAATTTCAGCTGGTGGCACCAGTTCATGATTTGGTTGCACCAATATTTTGTTACTCAATAGAAACACTTTATAATCATCTTATAAAGTAATTCACTGTGGTTTAAAAAGGTGGTATGATTAAATAAATACATTTTTCAATCAAACATGTCCAAGCAGTAATGCATGGATCAGGTCATTTTCATCTACAACTTTAACTATTCGCTAAGTACTGTTGTAACCTCAGACAACATTTTCCAGAGAAGACCCTATTCCCAAATTCAACCAATAACAAAATCCTCTGACAATGGTTTCAAAATAATACACAATTAAATTTAACACAGATAACCCTTGCTAATTAGGAAGCTCTGTGATATGTTGTGATGGACTTCACGGGGAACCTGGTCAAATTAGGTTTGTAGTGTGGCTAGCCACTGAATGACTCTGAAGTCACTGTCAGCATGCAGTCAAAGCTACTAACCACTTTTGGACATAACTCGTGTTCTCAAATCGTATCCTGATGTCGACAACAGATATGAGTTGAATTCATAATATGGCAAACTTTGCTGGCTTACATACATTTAGAGAAAACAAGTTATATAAAGTAGCTAGCTAGCATTAGCAATGTTTTGGTGGTCAATGAGACAGAGCTAGCTAACCACCTGAGTTAGCAAACAACGTAAGAAAATATTCACTTAGAAAGATCCTCCAAAAGGCTCTGCATTTCAGGAATCACAGTAGCAAGCATTGGAACGCTGCGATTGGTTGCCCAAAATTCTGGGGCGAGGCTTAGCGAAGCGTCAATTAGCTGATTGTTGCTATATTTTTATTTTATTGTCAAACTAGGGCTCTGGAAATGTCAGATTGGTTTTGCTCAATAGAGATCCATTGGCCTACATGTTTGTGTGCACTAGCTAATAGGCTAATTTATTTGGGACTATTTCACCACTAACTCAAAACACATTAGCTAGATCGCTAACTGAATATTGCTGATGGTTAGCTGTGTAATTGATTAATTGCAGTAAATTGAATGCCCTAAAAACAATCCAGTGATAGTCTACTAGGACTCGGCGCCAACGTGTACCTCACGCTCTCTGCATCTCAAAGACATCAGAGACCCTTCCCCTCTTCAACTAACAACATGTTTTCAAAACTTGTGTTTTTCCCACAACTGCATTTTGAAAGAAAGCATTTTTCTCCTCCACTAAATAGATATTTGGAAGGAGAGGGCGTGGCTGGCTCATCACAGCAGCTGGCCCTGGTGAAATGGACACTTTCATGGCAGGACTCACTCCCTTTCTAGGGAGTTTTTCCTAGCCACCGTGCTTCTACACCTGCATTGCTTGCTGTTTGGGGTTTTAGGCTGGGTTTCTGTACAGCACTTTGAGATATCAGCTGATGTACGAAGGGCTATATAAATAAATTTGATTTGATTTGACTTTAGGCGTACTGCTTGACCAAATGATGATTTTATCCAAAACAATAAGAAGTTTTGAGTGAGGTGACCAGCAGTTTTTCTCCATCCACAGCCAAGTCAAAGGGTCACAAACTGCAACTAAATGGTCTCGGTCTGGTGCCCTCCTAAAACAATCATTTGTATATTATGGATCGCTCCTAAAACAATCATTTGTATATTATGGATTGTCGGTCCTTTCATCCATAGCTCTATGAATGTGAGAGTGGTTACATGTCTCCGCCCCCATCCCTCTGATTTTTACCAAAACAGTGGCGGGGTGTCAATTTGTTTTATTTTTCAACTGCAGATTGCAGTAGTATAATGTATTAGTAATACAGTAATAGTATTTGTGCCCAGGAAGGGTGGTTGTGATTTATGTTGTTGTGTTCCAGGGTTTACGGGTGGGTCTCTTTGTCCTCCTGAAGTCATGAGGAAACTCAGAACTGATATGAATGTCAAGGATATGATAGTAAGTTCTTCCCATCTTTTTCTCTGTGTGTGTATATAATATACTTTATAATCTGTATGGGGTAACACAACGTTCCCTTGGTAACATCAGATAGGCTATGGGACCACAGAGAACAGCCCTGCGGCATTTGTTGGTTACCCACGAGACAACGAGGAACTGAAGACCGAGACGGTGGGATGTATCCTGAACCACGCTGAGGTATCAAACCTTAACTGACACCAGACGTGTGTGAGCGAGCAAGTGAGAGGAGAGAGACAGAGAAGAGAGAGTCATGTGTCTAATGTCAGGGTCCTAATTCATCTACATGCAGTATGTGTAACGTTTATATTCCTCCTTCTTTAAAACACACATGAAACCCTACCTGTGTTCTCCTGGCCAGGCGAAGGTGGTGGATGTGTCCTCTGGAGAGGTGGTTCCTCTGGGGGATCCAGGAGAGCTGCTGATCAGAGCTTACTCTGTTATGCTGGAGTACTGGGACGACCCAGACAAGACCAGTGAGGCTATCGCCAAAGACCGCTGGTACAGAACCGGGTAAGAAATGAGATGGAGAGAAAGAGATGGAGGGAGCGAGCGAGGGATAAAGAAACACAGAGAAACAAACAGAGACCCAGACAGCAACAGATGAAAAGTGAGCGCGAGCATCAACTGTGAATGTCTCCACAGTGACATAGCCAGTCTGGACAGGTTTGGGTACTGCCGTATAGTGGGACGTATAAAGGACATGATTATACGTGGAGGAGAGAACATCTACCCTGCTGAGATAGAGAAGTTCCTTCACACCCATCCCAACGTACAGGAGGCCCAGGTGAGAACCATCCCAACGTACAGGAGGCCCAGGTGAGAACCATCCCAACGTACAGGAGGCCCAGGTGTTTATATTCTCTCCCTGTCCTGTCCACCTCTCTTTCTCCCCAGGTGATTGGCGTGAGAGATGAGAGGTTGGGGGAACAGGTGTGTGCCTGTATCAGACTGAAGGAGGGACTGGACTGTAGCAGAGAGGAGATCAGAAACTTCTGCAAGGGACAGGTGAGACAGAAAGGAACAAGTCACCTGGGGATTGAACACAAGATAGTTATCCCACTGAGTTGAAGTCGTTTTAACCAGATGGTTATCCCACTGGGTTGAAGTCGTTTTAACCAGATGGTTATCCCACTGGGTTGAAGTCGTTTTAACCAGATGGTTATCCCACTGGGTTGAAGTTGTTTTAACCAGATGGTTATCCCACTGGGTTGAAGTCGTGTTAACCAGATGGTTATCCCACTGGGTTGAAGTCGTTTTAACCAGATGGTTATCCCAGATAGTTATCCCACTGGGTTGAAGTCGTTTTAACCAGATGGTTATCCCAGATAGTTATCCCACTGGGTTGAAGTCGTTTTAACCAGATGGTTATCCCACTGGGTTGAAGTTGTTTTAACCAGATGGTTATCCCACTGGGTTGAAGTCGTTTTAACCAGATGGTTATCCCAGATGGTTATCCCACTGGGTTGAAGTCGTTTTAACCAGATAGTTATCCCACTGGGTTGAAGTCGTTTTAACCAGATGGTTATCCCACTGGGTTGAAGTCGTTTTAACTAGTCTTTCGGTCAGTCCATCATTACCAAGCATCGGCAACATGTCTTATGTGAACGAGAAGCGTAACTGTTTATACTTGTTCCAGATTTCTCACTTCAAGATCCCCCACTATGTGGTGTTTGTGGACAGCTATCCACTGACTGCCTCTGGAAAGGTAGGATGGCTTCATGACAACACTAAACAAATCAGGTTATCCAGGTTAATGATATTAATACCAGCATAGACGACTGTGTTGATCACCTCTGTGTTTGTCCTTTCCTAGGTCCAGAAGATCAAACTGAGGGAGGAGATGGAGAAGAAGCTGGGTCTGTGATGGACAGAGGGACCTAGACAGACTATTGGTTCCAGCTGGAGAGAGATTGGTTACAAAGGCTCTGTGTCTGTTACAGCAATATATTGCTATATTTCAATAAAACCAAGAGCAAAAATAAAGTCTAAGCTCAATGTTACGGTTCACGAGTGATGTGCAACAACTCTTTCATCACTTATTTTACAATATCTTTATTTCATTTTATCCAACAGACTGGACAACTAATTGTACATCATGATATGTGATCTTGGACGGATGTACAATAGTAAAACTCAGGTTCTTCATTTTAAACATGCCATATAGACATCTGAAATAAATAGAACTGTAATAATGCCAGACGTTGGTATGTAGAAATGTGTTGTTAGGTAGAGTTACAATGCTTAGTTCCAGACCTGTATATATGGGGACAGAGCAACAGGCTGACATAGAGCTCAGAGTGACATGGAGGTGGGTGACATCATAGACCATGGGAGTCAGCAAGCACTCCAAATGATAGTTCTAGAATAGGTGGAATAGTTGGGAACAGGTGGGTGACATGTGACGACCCTCCCACTCTTGTTTGCCGTATTCTCTCTCTCTGCTCTCGTTTTCCTTATTAGGATGCCGGTGGGCGGAGCCGTCAGCGACATGGGGCACACCTGGGCCCGGGTGTGTCCCAGGATCATGTTAAAGGAATTAAATTCCTATACATTTATTTAACCAATTCAATTAAACACTCTGCCCATTCCTAAGATACTTATTTACATAAAATGGACAGAGGCCAGTCTCAAAATCAATCAATAGCGTTTATTCTCGAGAGTACTGATCATGGTACAGTTTACAAACTAAAAGTGACATCATAGGTTTTAAACTGTCCCTCCTCCACTCTGATTCCATGGCAGTATAGTTCACAAGCCTTCCTACCCTCCTCCACTCTGATACCATGGCAGTATAGTTCACAAGCCTTCCTACCCTCCTCCACTCTGATACCATGGCAGTATAGTTCACAAGCCTTCCTACCCTCCTCCACTCTGATACCATGGCAGTATAGTTCACAAGCCTTCCTACCCTCCTCCACTCTGATACCATGGCAGTATAGTTCACAAGCCTTCCTACCCTCCTCCACTCCGATACCATGGCAGTATAGTTCACAAGCCTTCCTCCACTCCGATACCATGGCAGTATAGTTCACAAGCCTTCCTACCCTCCTCCACTCTGATACCATGGCAGTATAGTTCACAAGCCTTCCTACCCTCCTCCACTCCGATACCATGGCAGTATAGTTCACAAGCCTTCCTACCCTCCTCCACTCTGATACCATGGCAGTATAGTTCACAAGCCTTCCTACCCTCCTCCACTCTGATACAATGGCAGTATAGTTTACAAGTCTTCCCACATCATCCACCACCAGTTTAGATAATTTACGACCAGCCCAAGGTCTCCCTGTGTAGATAAGCATTCCAGCCAGTCTGACGATAAGTTCATTAGTTTCTACCAAGGAACAGACAGTCATTGTTCTAATTCTTGATTATATTTACACATGTTATATTCAGTACTAGGATTATAATAAGATTCATACATCCATACAGTAACATAATAGTATTCTGATTAGTCAGTCCTGATTGAAATGTATACATTTCCCCATTAATGGAGGAGACTCCATGCAGACACCTTTATAGATTTTGTTGTTTGCTTTGGCACCTTTCAACACCCAGCATTATCACATGTATGCATGCAAAACACTCACACTACTGATTACACACACCATTGTTAATTGTATTCAGTTGTCTATATTTTGTCATTCCTTGTCGCTACGTGGTCTCCCTTTTGTTAAGAACTTCGAGCCGGTTCGTGACATCATAGACCATGTGATAAAGCAAGCACTCCAAATGATAGTTCTAGAGTTCTGGAAGAGGTGGAACAGTTTTAAGGCCAGTTTCCTGGCTGAGACTGAAAAGTATAGGCATCTATTGTTTATGTTGAATCGTGTGTTGGTGAAGGACTACAAGCAATGAACAGAAAACATTAGTGGTTCTAAAGAAGACACACAGTCGGGCCATTTTACATAGATTATATTAACTCAACCCTTAAAGCAGACACACAGTCCTTAATGAAAACAGATTATGTTAACTCAAATCATGATTGGCTTGATTTAGTTACCAATGTTAGATGTGGACAGTTCAGGGATATTGTATGTTCCCCTTTTGATTATAAAGGCAAGTTAATGGATTACATTAATGGATGGATTACTCATTAATGGATTATATTAATTGATGGATTTCTCATTAATGGATAACATACATTGGAAATACAAGTAAGTACACCAACATGACCTTTCCATTCATAACATGTGGAGGGTCACTTGCCACAGTAGATTCTCTGTGGTAAACAAGGATATGCCTCATTTCATTTGAACAAAATGATTGTCAAATAGTTAAGTGATTCATCTGAAGATATTACCCACCAGAGGACAAAATAGTAAAACATGAAAATGTTGGCAGCAGCCACAACTAAATGTCAGTGGTTGTAATTCAGATTCACTGTGTGGATGATCTTTGTGCGTATTGATGGTTGAAACAAGAGATCACCTCGGGTGTAACCGGTGCTCAATGTGGGTTGCTATTAGCCCAGTCTGTCTAGGTCCCTCTGTCCATCACAGACCCAGCTTCTTCTCCATCTCCTCCCTCAGTTTATTCTTCTGGATCTAGGAAAGGACAAACACAGAGGTGATCACCACAGTCGTCTGTTCTGGTATAATTACTCTGATTATGAATTTCATGATACAGAACATTGGTTCCGCTGCTGATCTGAATGAAGACAGAGAAAATACACCGTCATGAAGCCATCCTACCTTTCCAGAGGCAGTCAGTGGATAGCTGTCCACAAACACCACATAGTGGGGGATCTTGAAGTGAGAAATCTAGAACAGTAGAAGCAGATGCCTGTAGCTATAAACACAATATAACATAGTATATAACAGAAGTTCTAAACCTGACAATGATCGAATCACAGGTCATGTCACTTCCTGTCTCTGTGTCACCTGTCCCTTGCAGAAGTCTCTGATCTCCTCTCTGCTACAGTCCAGTCCCTCCTTCAGTCTGATACAGGCACACACCTGTTCCCCCAACCTCTCATCTCTCACGCCAATCACCTGGGGAGAAAGAGAGGTGGACAGGACAGGGATAGAATATAATCACCTGGGGAGAAAGAGAGGTGGACAGGACAGGGAGAGAATATAATCACCTGGATACACTGGAATCAGAAAACTGATCCAACCATACCTACTGTTGACATCTGTGTATGGATATCATATGGTGATATGAGTATTGAGAAATGAAGACAGGAAATGAAAGGTTCTGGTACTAACATTTCCTGGATAGATTTGTGTAACTTGGTTGTATGGTGTTACTGTGGTGATGTTCTATTCTCGGATGCCCTCTAGTGGTGCTGAGTCCTGGGCCTCCTGTACGTTGGGATGGTTCTCACCTGGGCCTCCTGTACGTTGGGATGGGTGTGGTTCTCACCTGGGCCTCCTGTACATTGGGATGGGTGTGAAGGAACTTCTCTATCTCAGCAGGGTAGATGTTCTCTCCTCCACGTATAATCATGTCCTTTATACGTCCCACTATACGGCAGTACCCAAACCTGTCCAGACTGGCTATGTCACTGTGGAGACATTCACAGTTGATGCTCGCGCTCACTTTTCATCTGTTGCTGTCTGGGTCTCTGTTTGATTCTCTGTGTGTCTTTATCTCTCGCTCGCTCTCTCCATCTCATTTCTTACCCGGTTCTGTACCAGCGGTCTTTGGCGATAGCCTCACTGGTCTTGTCTGGGTCGTCCCAGTACTCCAGCATAACAGAGTAAGCTCTGATCAGCAGCTCTCCTGGATCCCCCAGAGGAACCACCTCTCCAGAGGACACATCCACCACCTTCGCCTGGCCAGGAGAACACAGGTAGGGTTTCATGTGTGTTTTAAAGAAGGAGGAATATAAACGTTACACATACTGCATGTAGATGAATTAGGACCCTGACATTAGACACATGACTATCGCTTCTCTGTCTCTCTCCTCTCACACACACACACACACACAGGTTTGATACCTCAGTGTGGTTCAGGATACATCCCACCGTCTCGTTCTTCAGTTCCTCGTTGTCTCGCAGGAAACCAAGGAATGTTACAGGGCTGTTCTCTGTGGTCCCATAGCCTATCTGATGTTACCAAGGGAGTGTTGTGTTACCCCATACAGATTATAAAGTATATTATATACACACACAGAGAAAAAGATGGGAAGAACTTACTATCATATCCTTGACATTCATATCAGTTCTGAGTTTCCTCATGACTTCAGGAGGACAAAGAGACCCACTCATAAACCCTGGAACACAACAACAGAAATCACAACCACCATCCTACCGGGGCACAAATACTATACTACTGCTTTATACAGCATATTAATCAACCACCACCCTTCACAAATACTATAACTGTATTACCAATACACTATATTACTATTAAAGGGGCAATCTGCAGTTGAAAAATAAAACAAATTGACACCCCGCCACTGTTTTGGTAAACATCTGAGGGATGGGGGCGGAGACATGTAACCACTCTCAAATTCATAGAGCTATGGATGAAAGGACTGACAATCCATAATATACAAATGATTGTTTTAGGACGGCACCAGACAGAGACCATTTAGTTGCAGTTTGTGACCCTTTGACTTGGCTGTGGATGGAGAAAAACTGCTGGTCACCTCACTCAAAACTTCTTATTGTTTTGGATAAAATCATGATTTGGTCAAGCAGTACGCCTAAAGTAAAGTGAATTGAGTCCTGCCATGAAAGTGTCCATTTCGCCGGGGCCAGCTGCTGTGATGAGCCAGCCACGCCCTCTCCTTCCAAATATCTATTTAGTGGAACAGAAAAATCCTTTCTTTCAAAATGCAGTTGTGGTTTTGAAAACATGTTGATGTTAGTTGAAGAGGGGAAGGGTCTCAGCTTTCTAGGGGTATGATCACTATTTCTCAACTCTCAATATTGAGCGACAGGCACTGTTTTAAAAAACGACATTTCTGTTCTGTCTTTGAGAAGCAGAGAGCGTGAGATACACGTTGGTGCTGAGTCCTAGTAGACTATCACTGGATTGTTTTTAGGGCATTCAATTTACTGCAATTAATCAATTACACAGCTAACCATCAGCAATATTCAGTTAGCGATCTAGCTAATGTGTTTTGAGTTAGTGCACACAAACATGATCTCTATTGAGCAAAACAAATCTGACATTTCCATTTCCAAATTATTATATATTTTTTTGACCTCTTTTTCTCCCCAATTCCGTGGTCTCCAATTGGTAGTTAGTCTTTATTTTATTATTTATTTCACCTTTATTTAACCAGGTACGCTAGTTGAGAACAAGTTCTCATTTGCAACTGCGACCTGGCCAAGATAAAGCATAGCAGTGTGAACAGACAACACAGAGTTACACATGGAGTTAACAATTAACAAGTCAATAACACAGTAGAAAAAAAAGAGAGTCTATATACATTGTGTGCAAAAGGCATGAGGAGGTAGGCGAATAATTACAATTTAGCAGATTAACACTGGAGTGATAAATGATCAGATGGTCATGTGCAGGTAGAGATATTGGTGTGCAAAAGAGCAGAAAAGTAAATAAATAAAAACAGTATGGGGATGAGGTAGGTAAAATTGGGTGGGCTATTTACCGATAGACTATGTACAGCTGCAGCGATCGGTTAGCTGCTCAGATAGCAGATGTTTGAAGTTGGTGAGGGAGAAAAAAAAAGTCTCCAACTTCAGCGATTTTTGCAATTCGTTCCAGTCACAGGCAGCAGAGAACTGGAACGAAAGGCGGCCAAATGAGGTGTTGGCTTTAGGGATGTTCAGTAAGATACACCTGTGGGTGTTGCCATCGTGACCAGTGAACTGAGATAAGGCGGAGCTTTACCTAGCATGGACTTGTAGATGACCTGGAGCCAGTGGGTCTGGCGACGAATATGTAGCGAGGGCCAGCCGACTAGAGCATACAGGTCACAGTGGTGGGTGGTATAAGGTGCTTTAGTGACAAAATGGATGGCACTGTGATAAACTGCATCCAGTTTGCTGAGTAGAGTGTTGGAAGCTATTTTGTAGATGACATCGCCGAAGTCGAGGATCGGTAGGATAGTCAGTTTTACTAGGGTAAGTTTGGCGGCGTGAGTGAAGGAGGCTTTGTTGCGGAATAGAAAGCCGACTCTAGATTTGATTTTCGATTGGAGATGTTTGATATGAGTCTGGAAGGAGAGTTTACAGTCTAGCCAGACACCTAGGTACTTATAGATGTCCACATATTCAAGGTCGGAACCATCCAGGGTGGTGATGCTAGTCGGGCGTGCGGGTGCAGGCAGCGAACGGTTGAAAAGCATGCATTTGGTTTTACTAGCGTTTAAGAGCAGTTGGAGGCCACGGAAGGAGTGTTGTATGGCATTGAAGCTCGTTTGGAGGTTAGATAGCACAGTGTCCAAGGACGGGCCGGAAGTATACAGAATGGTGTCGTCTGCGTAGAGGTGGATCAGGGAATCGCCCGCAGCAAGAGCAACATCATTGATATATACAGAGAAAAGAGTCGGCCCAAGAATTGAACCCTGTGGCACCCCCATAGAGACTGCCAGAGGACCGGACAGCATGCCCTCCGATTTGACACACTGAACTCTGTCTGCAAAGTAGTTGGTGAACCAGGCAAGGCAGTCATCAGAAAAACTGAGGCTACTGAGTCTGCCGATAAGAATATGGTGATTGACAGAGTCGAAAGCCTTGGCAAGGTCGATGAAGACGGCTGCACAGTACTGCCTTTTATCGATGGCGGTTATGATATCGTTTAGTACCTTGAGCGTGGCTGAGGTGCACACGTGACCGGCTCAGAAACCAGATTGCACAGCGGAGAAGGTACGGTGGGATTCGAGATGGTCAGTGACCTGTTTGTTGACTTGGCTTTCGAAGACCTTAGATAGGCAGGGCAGGATGGATATAGGTCTGTAACAGTTTGGGTCCAGGGTGTCTCCCCCTTTGAAGAGGGGGATGACTGCGGCATAATTGTGTATTATTTTGAAACCATTGTCAGAGGATTTTGCTATTGGTTGAATTGGGAATTGGGTTTCTCTGGAAAATGTTGTCTGAGGTTACAACAGTACTTAGCGAATAGTTAAAGTTGTAGATGAAAATGACCTGATCCATGCATTACTGCTTGGACATGTTTGATGATAAAATGTTATTCTTTAATCATACCATCTCTGTAAACCACAGTGAATGACTTTATAGCAAGATTATAAAATGTTTATATTGAGTGACAAGATATTGGTGCAACCAAATCATGAACTGGTGCCACCAATTGAAAACCGTAGCGGCGCCAGAGACCCCGACTGAAAACCGTAGCGGAGCCAGAGACCCAGACTGAAAACCATAGCGGCACCAGAGACAGACTGAAAACCGTAGCGGAGCCAGAGACCCCGACTGAAAGTGTTAGTCAAGAGCCTCAAAAGAGGTTAAAACAGGGCTCCAGACTAACCATTACAATGTTTACAAACATTGGAGTAAAACAGGCTCATATTTTGGTGCGACAGCTGAAGTTAAACTCAAGAGGTATTTGTATGTTATAATCTTCAAGAATCAATGGGTACATGAATTTAATATAATATTAATAAGTCCAACAGAATGGATGTAGCAACTGTAAATGACCCCTTTCAGTTTAAACTTTACCACAGTAATCCAGTTTATTTTCATGTATTTCCAGCCATCAAACAGTCTACACAAACAAACCTCAAATCTCTCACCAGATTCAACTGATGACAGGTCATAGTTGTGTAGGTCAGGCTATCCAAGCATGTCAATGTACATGGTAGGAGTTCCGTAGAGGAAATTACACCTGAAACAGAGAACATTTAGAGAGGTATTTAGTATTATAGAGGTTCATTCTCAATGTGCTCAGTGGCAGCTTTTTATATTATTCTTATTACAACACACTGACATGAAATATCTCTATTGTAAGTCTCCAGGATGTGTAAGTCACTTAAGGAAGAGGTTCCTAAACTTTACTACCTTTCATTCTGAATGGCCTCCAGGTTGGCACGGCTGTCGTACCCAGCAGAGGGGAAGACCAGGGTGATGCCATGCAGTGCCAAACACATCGCTCCTAACACTGAGCCCATGCAGTGGTACAGAGGAACAGGAACACACGCTCTTATAGGCTGAGGGGGAAGCAACAAGAGTAGAGGTTACATGAGAAAAGTAGAGAGAGAGAGAGAAACACAGAGACAGAGAGACAGAGAGAGAGAGAGAGAGATGATAATAGTCTCATGTCTCCACTGACCTTCCAGTTGAATCCCAGACGAAGACCCACAAAATAGGCGTTGTTGACGATGTTGTGGTGGGAGAGGGTGGCACCTTTAGGATTTCCTGTTGTTCCCTAGAGAACAGTAGACATCAGACAGACTAATACTGTTGGGGGGGATTCCGTTAGCGGAACGTGTGTCCTAGACAGGGTAATCTGTGTCCTAGACAGGGTAATCTGTGTCCTAGACAGGGTAATCTGTGTCCTAGACGGGGTAATCTGTGTCCTAGACGGGGTAATCTGTGTCCTAGACGGGGTAATCTGTGTCCTAGACGGGGTAATCTGTGTCCTAGACAGGGTAATCTGTGTCCTAGACAGGGTAATCTGTGTCCTAGACAGGGTAATCTGTGTCCTGACAGGGTAATCTGTGTCCTAGACAGGGTAATCTGTGTCCTAGACAGGGTAATCTGTGTCCTAGACAGGGTAATCTGTGTCCTAGACAGGGTAATCTGTGTCCTAGACAGGGTAATCTGTGTCCTAGACAGGGTAATCTGTGTCCTAGACAGGGTAATCTGTGTCCTAGACAGGGTAATCTGTGTCCTAGACAGGGTAATCTGTGTCCTAGACAGGGTAATCTGTGTCCTAGACAGGGTAATCTGTGTCCTAGACAGGGTAATCTGTGTTCTAGACAGGGTAATCTGTGTCCTAGACAGGGTAATCTGTGTCCTAGACAGGGTAATCTGTGTCCTAGACAGGGTAATCTGTGTTCAGGAAATCAGCCGTAAAGTATTCTTCTTTCAACAGGAGACCTACGGATGTGAACTGTATGTTGATGGGGTCGTCAAAGGACAGTTTGGTCTGCAGGTCCTGCAGCTCCTGGTGGTGCTGTCTGCTTCCAGCCCGCATCACATCCTCTACATGTACAGTCCCTGTCTGTCTGCTGTCTGTCACAATCACCATACGCAGGTCAGGTAGTCTGGCAGGAGGAACACAGTAGGTTAACATTACAGTAACACAATGACCTTTACATTACAGTGACATTACAGTAACACAATGACCATTACATTACAGTAACACAATGACCATTACATTACAGTAACATTACAGTAACACAATGACAGTTACATTACAGTAACATTACAGTAACACAATGTCCGTTACATTACAGTAACATTACAGTAACACAATGACCGTTACATTACAGTAACATTACAGTAACACAATGACCGTTACATTACAGTTACATTACAGTAACACAATGACAGTTACATTACAGTAACACAATGACAGTTACATTACAGTAACACAATGACCGCTACATTACAGTAGCACAATGACAGTTACATTACAGTAACACAATGACAGTTACATTACAGTAACACAATGACAGTTACATTACAGTAACACAATGAGCTTTACATTACAGTAACACAATGACCATTACATTACAGTAACACAATAACCGCTACATTACAGTAACATTACAGTAACACAATGACCACTACATTGCAGTAACATTACAGCAACACAATGATAGTAACATTACAGTAACAGCCTTCATTAGGTCCTCTACTGTCCCTGTCTGTCACCATCACCATACACAGATACTGAGGTTCCATTTACAGGTAAATAGACATCCACTGGTGGTAATATTTCTTATTCAGAGTCGATCCAGCAGAGTTCCTGTGTTCCCTTCTACTGTGTTTCACATTAGCCAATAAATCTAATACATCATTTCTGATATACAGTATCACATGCCTTACTTTTATGCTCCTGCATCAGTAAAAGCAGGAAGTGCATCACCTATGTCTCTACTTCCTTTCCTTTCAATTAGGCTGGTTTGGATTTGTCCCTGACCAAAATGGCTGCCATTATCATACCATTCAGGAACTTTGAGGGTTTATGACATAGCCCTTCTAGTAATTTAATGGGATCTCTACTATGGCTATAAATATGTTAGCCACCCTGTTCAGGGTTCTATATCTATGTTAGCTATCCTGCTAGGTACTTGTTTACTTCATGGTGCAGTAGTACAATATTAACACACCTGTCTGTTGACTCAGTCATGATGCAGTAGTACAATATGTCTGTTAACTCAGTCATGATGCAGTAATACAATATGTCTGTTAACTCAGTCATGATGCAGTAGTACAATATTAACATACCTGGAGCTCCTAAAGACCCCTGACTCTGCTGTGTCCATCTCTGGGCAGATCTGTCTCAGCGTGTCACAGAACCTCTGGGTCTTAAACTGGGTGGGACACACCACAGCTTTACACTGCACCTATAGAGACAGAGAGAACAGAACCTCTGGGTCTTAAACTGGGTGGGACACAGACAGCACCAGGGTCAGGATCAGTTCAGCTATTCATTCAGTCAATCCAGGAAGTGTAAAACAACACGGTTCTGGATAAGAACAAACCTTCCCCAGGGTGAACTCCAGCTCCTTCAGCTGATAGGCTGGGTTTATCGACACCTGTAGAGATTAGAACAATACTTTAATATTAGGACCAATAGATCCTAACAGATAATACATGTTCATTTTAGAATCTAATATAATAGCTCATCTTCACCAGTATGATGCCAGCCTTGGCTGTGGCGAACTGAAACAGGATCCAGTGGTATGTGTTGGGCCCCCAGACTCCTAGTCTGTCCCCTCTCTTCAGACCCAGGGCCAGGAGACCTGCAGCGGCCTGGTCAACCTGGGGAGGAGGGAGACCATGACCCAGGAAGTAATATACAGGATGATATCCCGATATGTAAAGGCATTCTGCAGTTTGTGTTTATGAGTATGTGTATAAATGTAATGGAATATATTAATACAAAGCTGTTTATATGTCTCTGTTGTTTCACCATGGATGTCCTAGTTAGCAGGCCTCAGGGTGTTTCACCATGGATGTCCTAGTTAGCAGGCCTCAGGGTGTTACACCATGGATGTCCTAGTTAGCAGGCCTCAGGGTGTTACACCATGGATGTCCTAGTTAGCAGGCCTCAGGGTGTTACCATGGATGTCCTAGTTAGCAGGCCTCAGGGTGTTACACCATGGATGTCCTAGTTAGCAGGCCTCAGGGTGTTTCACCATGCATGTCCTAGTTAGCAGGCCTTAGGGTGTTACACCATGGATGTCCTAGTTAGCAGGCCTCAGGGTGTTTCACAATGGATGTCCTAGTTAGCAGGCCTCAGGGTGTTGCACCATGGATGTCCTAGTTAGCAGGCCTCAGGGTGTTTCACAATGGATGTCCTAGTTAGCAGGCCTCAGGGTGTTACACCATGGATGTCCTAGTTAGCAGGCCTCAATGACAGATTTTCTCTATTTCCTCCATGTTACTGTCTGTCTGCTTAGATGTTTAACTAGTGGTAATCAATAGTTTCCCAACAATACACTGACACATAATAGTTATGTTACTATTTGGTAAACCACCAATCAGATGCACTGACAGATAATAGTTATGTTACTATTTGGTAAACCACCAATCAGATGCACTGACAGATAGTCCTGCTGAATGTGCTTTGAGTGGGTACAAAGGTAACGGCCTAACAATGATCTCTAGATATGATGAAATAGATTAGAAGAGAGGGTGGATGGAAGACCTACGTCCTGCTGAAACTGGGAGAAGGTCTTACGGACTCCATCCTGCAGGAACACCAGGGCCTCTCTGTGGGGCCAGCGGTCAGCTGCCGCCTGCAAACTCTGACCCACCGTCTGGCCCAGCAGGGACACTGAGGAGGCCCCATGGACGTAGCTGAAGCTCTGCCCTGGGACCAGGGGGGGACTGTCCACATGGAGGGATCTGTTGAGGGACAGACATGAACAGTAGACAGAGTAGACCTGGGTCACATCCATGAGGGAATTAGTTGGAAGCTGTTTTTAGGTGCACTTGATACCACTTTGGAGTTTGGACATAGAGGACTATTTAATTGGTTCCATTGTACCAGGCAAACTACAGTAGACACAACCAAGTATTTGACATATGTACTGTAGTTGACCAAAGTCTGATACAGAGAGAGATAAAGAGGGAGTAAACACAGAGAGACATGGGTTGGAACAGAGAGACATGGGTTGGAACAGAGAGACATGGGTTGGAACAGAGAGACATGGGTTGGAACAGAGAGGCATGGGTTGGAACAGAGAGGCATGGGTTGGAACAGAGAGGCATGGGTTGGAACAGAGAGGCATGGGTTGGAACAGAGAGGCATGGGTTGGAACAGAGAGACATGGGTTGGAACAGAGAGACATGGGTTGGAACAGAGAGACATGGGTTGGAACAGAGAGACATGGGTTGGAACAGAGAGACATGGGTTGGAACAGAGAGACATGGGTTGGAACAGAGAGACATGGGTTGGAACAGAGAGACATGGGTTGGAACAGAGAGAGATGGGTTGGAACAGAGAGAGAAGGGTTGGAACAGAGAGAGAAGGGTTGGAACAGAGAGAGAAGGGTTGGAACAGAGAGAGAAGGGTTGGAACAGAGAGAGAAGGGTTGGAACAGAGAGAGAAGGGTTGGAACAGAGAGAGAAGGGTTGGAACAGAGAGAGAAGGGTTGGAACAGAGAGAGAAGGGTTGGAACAGAGAGACATGGGTTGGAACAGAGAGACATGGGTTGGAACAGAGAGACATGGGTTGGAACAGAGAGACATGGGTTGGAACAGAGAGACATGGGTTGGAACAGAGAGACATGGGTTGGAACAGAGAGACATGGGTTGGAACAGAGAGAGAAGGGTTGGAACAGAGAGAGAAGGGTTGGAACAGAGAGAGAAGGGTTGGAACAGAGAGAGAAGGGTTGGAACAGAGAGACATGGGTTGGAACAGAGAGAGGGAGTAGATATTTACATTATAGTCATTTAGCAGACACTCTTATCCAGAGAGGCCCACAGGAGCAATTAGGGCTAAATGCCTTGCTCAGGAGCACATGGATAGATGTATCACCTAGTCGGCTCTGGGATTCAAACCAGAGACCTTTTTGCTTACTGGCCCATTGCTCTTAACCACTAGACTACCTGCCGCCCAGACACAGAGGGATGGGTTGGTACACAGAGAGGGAGAAGAAACAAAGGGATCGGTTTGGTTTACAGACTGTAGAGTTGACTGTGAGGGTGTTCTTTATCCATGACAGTAATCTCTTTTGAAACAGAAGAAGGTTCTGGATGGAATCCCCCTTCATCTCAGACCCAACCTCCTGTTGTGTTCCCTGACTGTGGTTTCATAGTGGACCCCTCTCCACTGTTCTCTCCCCTCTCCACGGTTCTCTCCCCTCTCCACGGTTCTCTCCCCTCTCCACTGTTCTCTCCCCTCTCCACTGTTCTCTCCCCTCTCCACTGTTCTCTCCCCTCTCCACGGTTCTCTCCACGGTTCTCTCCACTGTTCTCTCCACTGTTCTCTCCACTGTTCTCTCCACTGTTCTCTCCACTGTTCTCTCCACTGTTCTCTCCCCTCTCCACTGTTCTCTTAGGAGCCGTTGGGGAAACAGCACAGATACGGCCCAACTCACTCACTATTCTCCCATCAGGTCACAGGACACGTGAAGTATTTCAGAGGGGAAACCAGAGATAACGGATACGTGACAAACATGTTCAGTGCCAAGACAACCAAGCTGAACCTTGTTCCTTACAGCCAAGACAACCACGCTGAGCCCCGTTCCTTACAGCCAAGACAACCACGCCGAGGCCCGTTCTTTACAGCCAAGACAACCACGCCGAGCCCCGTTCCTTACGGCCAAGACAACCACTCTGAACCCCGTTCCTTACGGCCAAGACAACCACGCTGAACCTTGTTCCTTACAGCCAAGATAACCACGCTGAGCCCTGTTCCTTACAGCCAAGACAACCACGCTGAACCCCGTTCCTTACAGCCAAGACAACCACGCTGAACCTTGTTCCTTACAGCCAAGACAACCACGCTGAACCTTGTTCCTTACAGCCAAGACAACCACGCTGAACCCCGTTCCTTACAGCCAAGACAACCACGCTGAGCCAAGACAACCACGCTGAACCCTGTTCCTTACAGCCAGGACAACCACGCTGAACCCCGGTCCTTACAGCCAAGACAACCACGCTGAACCCCGTCCCTTACAGCCAAGACAACCACGCTGAACCCTGTTCCTTACAGCCAAGACAACCACGCTGAACCCTGTTCCTTACAGCCAAGACAACCACGCTGAACCCCGTCCCTTACAGCCAAGACAACCACGCTGAACCCCGTTCCTTACAGCCAAGACAACCACGCTGAACCCTGTTCCTTACAGCCAAGACAACCACGCTGAACCTTGTTCCTTACAGCCAAGACAACCACGCTGAGCCCTGTTCCTTACAGCCAAGACAACCACGCTGAACCCCGTTCCTTACAGCCAAGACAACCACGCTGAGCCCTGTTCCTTACGGCCAAGACAACCACGCTGAACCCCGTCCCTTACAGCCAGGACAACCACGCTGAACCCCGTTCCTTACAGCCAGGACAACCATGCTGAACCCCGTTCCTTACAGCCAAGACAACCATGCTGAACCCCGTTCCTTACAGCCAGGACAACCACGCTGAACCCCGTTCCTTACAGCCAAGACAACCACGCTGAACCCCGTTCCTTACAGCCAAGACAACCACGCTGAACCCTGTTCCTTACAGCCAAGACAACCACGCTGAACCCCGTTCCTTACAGCCAGGACAACCACGCTGAACCCCGTTCCTTACAGCCAAGACAACCACGCTGAACCCCGTTCCTTACAGCCAAGACAACCACGCTGAACCCCGTTCCTTACAGCCAGGACAACCACGCTGAACCCCGTTCCTTACAGCCAAGACAACCACGCTGAACCCCATCCCTTACAGCCAGGACAACCACGCTGAACCTTGTTCCTTACAGCCAAGACAACCACGCTGAACCTTGTTCCTTACAGCCAAGACAACCACGCTGAACCCCGTTCCTTACAGCCAAGACAACCACGCTGAACCCCGTTCCTTACAGCCAGGACAACCACGCTGAACCCCGTTCCTTACAGCCAAGACAACCACGCTGAACCCCGTTCCTTACAGCCAGGACAACCACGCTGAACCCCGTCCCTTACAGTCAAGACAACCACGCTGAACCCCGTCCCTTACAGCCAGGACAACCACGCTGAACCTTGTTCCTTACAGCCAGGACAACCACGCTGAACCCTGTTCCTTACAGCCAAGACAACCACGCTGAACCCCGTTCCTTACAGCCAGGACAACCACGCTGAACCCTGTTCCTTACAGCCAGGACAACCACGCTGAACCCCGTTCCTTACAGCCAGGACAACCACGCTGAACCTTGTTCCTTACTGCCAAGACAACCACGCTGAACCCCGTTCCTTACAGCCAGGACAACCACGCTGAACCCCGTTCCTTACAGCCAGGACAACCACGCTGAACCCCGTTCCTTACAGCCAGGACAACCACGCTGAACCCCGTTCCTTACAGCCAGGACAACCACGCTGAACCTTGTTCCTTACTGCCAAGACAACCACGCTGAACCCCGTTCCTTACAGCCAGGACAACCACGCTGAACCCCGTTCCTTACAGCCAGGACAACCACGCTGAACCCCGTTCCTTACAGCCAGGACAACCACGCTGAACCCCGTTCCTTACAGCCAGGACAACCACGCTGAACCCCGTTCCTTACAGCCAGGACAACCACGCTGAACCTTGTTCCTTACTGCCAAGACAACCACGCTGAACCCCGTTCCTTACAGCCAGGACAACCACGCTGAACCCTGTTCCTTACAGCCAAGACAACCACGCTGAACCCCGTTCCTTACAGCCAGGACAACCACGCTGAACCCCGTTCCTTACAGCCAGGACAACCACGCTGAACCCCGTTCCTTACAGCCAAGACAAAGCAGAAACTGAGCTGGACAATCCAAGTAAAAACATATTTTAAAAACCTGTTTCTGAAAAGGATTGTTTCTATAGTGACAGTGACCTGAGCATGACTCAGCAGGCATTGAAATACATTACCCTCAGTCTGAATACTAGTCAAGACACATACAGGCCATCAGGTCTATACTCTACAGTTGACAGATCACAGCGATCACGGCAACTGTAATTGACTACATTGAAATGGGATTGACCCCAACTAGTGGTGTGCTCCATAGGTCTGAATGACAAAATGTCATCTACAATCTATGTCAAAGGTCAGAGGTCAGCTTTAGAAAGGAAACACAACTTGCAAAATGACAGAAATAATCCAGCCAGTCTGTTTATGTCTGACAATGTGAAGAGAGATGACCTACCTACAGCACCAGGTTGGGTTCCCAGGTGTCCATGTCTTCTGTAGTGAGGAGACCACCTGTACAGGTTGTAACACAGCCCTTCTAGAGAACACACTGAGCTGTCTGAGGTGAGTTGCCCTGGACCTCAGTAGCGAGGAGCTGATCCACACCGCTGGCATGGCCTCAGTCAGCTCTGAAAATAACACCCGATTTATTATGTTCTGAACCCATTTAGACCCTTGTTAAAAATGTTGGCTGTAAATCTTCCTAGAAGTCAGAAAAACATGAGAAGGGACATGTACAAATGCAGATTTTGGGCATTTTAGAAAGTCTTTATTCATATTATACAAATGATTTAATTGTTCCATGTGGTTTCTATTAAGAGAGGCACTTATTAATGTAACAGGTTTTTGAAATTCATTATTGGTGGACAATTCCTATGTAAAATATCAAAGGAAAGCAAAAGGCACTCTATTCGTGGAATGACCCATCTAGAATCTAGAAAGTCGATGACCATTGAAATGCATTGGGTTTTAAGCTAATATTGGTTGCAGTACAACAAGTATGAATAGTATCAAACAGGAACCTGCACATTCTAAAGTTGGATAACTTTTGATAACTTATGTGCTTTCAGCATGCACATGACAAATAGGTGTCAGATTTCCCGCAAGCACATTAATAAGAAGTATGTCGAATTTCTAAAGCAGTTCTTGCTTTCAGCAAGCGCATCTATCTAAAATCATTTTGCGGCTGTATAGCATACTCAATGCAACACATTTACTGTGAACAGTTACTTCTGAATAACACGTCATTACAAAATAGATTACTCGCACGTTTTCTTATTTTGGCTTGGTAATGGGTAGACTATCGCTAGGTCGTTACACATAACTTCCAAGCTGCTTTGAAAACTCTTGTTAGACGGCAGAATAGACAAACAAAACCTTTTTACTAGGCCCAATTAACGTGCCACTGGGGAATAATCATCAGGTAATCATCATTTAGTGTTTGTTATTTTAGCCATCTGGCTGCAGGCCTGATTGTTGGCTCGACATCTTACTGTAACATTAGGAGTTAATACACCGTACTGGCACTGGTTTATATTATTAAATTAACGCTTTCAAAACGTTTCTGTTACATCAAATCTCTGTTAGGCTTCATCATCATGTCCCATCACGAACGACAATCATTCAATGAAACAAAGGTTTGATTATCTCTGACCGACGCGAATTACAGGCCTCAAGAAATCAATCAATTCTATATATTTGAATAATACCGCTGTCTGCGCCCTATCATCTTTGCATGATAAACTATTGTAACTTTTATGAACATATCCTTACAGTAAATGACAAAATGTGCTCTAACTTCAGAAAACTTTTCTCCGATCATTCAAGTATAACATACGTTTCCCTACCAGAAAACAGGCGATACCGTAAAGTGTTGTGTATTCGCGCACAGAAGTTCAGGAGGAAACTGAAGAACGGATGGCTGAACGATGTTTAGGCTTGACCGCGTTTTGGAAGTGTCCGCTCACTTGCCCGCAGTGACTTTCCTGGTACAACCTGTTACGAAACATGACGTGCGGAATCTGCTTGCGCACATCCTGATTGCGCATTTCCAACATAAATACCCAGCTGTCAAGGCGGGTAAATTAAAATGTCTTTATTTTCTGGCTAGGTAGCAAGCTATTTTCTTCTTTGGAATACGTTTTTGGAAGCTATTGTCCAAATCACTTATTAAGAGTTGTCTACAACTCTAACTTTGTAGTCTGATGCTATTTACAGAAATCGATTACGCTCAAATCAAATGTATTTATAAAGCCCTTCTTACATCAGCTGATATCTCAAAGTGCTGTACAGAAACCCAGCCTAAAACCCCAAACAGCAAGCAATGCAGGTGTAGAAGCACCTAAGTAGGTGTAGAAGTACGCTAAGTTGTTTTGCAAGCTATTTTTAAGTTAGCTCGATTCTTCTGCATAGAGACATAGCTAGCTGGCATTATCATTAGACAAGGAATCCTTCACCTGCTAAGACGTCTAACTGGGAGTGGGGACAGACAATTGTAAATGGTTTAGACAGGGCTTTACTTTAATCAAAGTGCAGTACAGATTCAAATAATGCAGGCAATGCAAAAGCTAAACAAATTATGTTCTACTTCAGTCGTGCTTCTACAAAAACTACAGATAACTGGGTGATCAATAAATCATGGGATTTATGTCAGTTGCTAGGGGTACTCGTAGGGGTACCTACGAGCGTCATTCTGCTTCCTGGGGTACGTAAAGTAGTGATTTTACGTCACGCTGTAACACATACATCCACTCACGTTGTTTGCCACTTTTGTATGAATTGTTTTAAATAAAATATATTTGTATTTCATGGTCATGTATTCATATTTAACTGGTTAAATGTTTGTAGTTTGCATGTTTCAGCAATGATTAACAGGGTTAAAAAGTCGTAAATCTCTGCTTGATTTTGCTTTCGGTTTATTTGCCATGTTTCCACGGAAGAAAGCAATAATTAACACAATTACTATAAAGAAATGGACACGACCTTTTATTCAATGGAAATTGCTCTCCGTGAATATAAATGCTGAGAAGTGCTCACCTGAATCCATTCGGCTATGGGTTTCAGATCCCCACCATACCAATACAAGTCAGACCAACCTTTAGAGGTTTTATTTACAACCTCTGGTGTATAACATGTTGGGAATAGTGGTATAGGAGAGGCTGCCATGAAATATAACCTCTAACCCCTAACCTGAGTGGAGTCTTCACCAATGCCAAGAGAGGCCTATCTTCGTGCCTGCCTCCACTGAGTGAGAACGGCTGCAATCTGCACCACGAGGCTCCCTGCACCACGAGGCTCCCTGCACCACGAGGCTCCCTGCACCACGAGGCTCCCTGCACCACGAGGCTCCCTGCACCACGAGGCTCCCTGCACCACGAGGCTCCCTGCACCACGAGGCTCCCTGCACCACGAGGCTCCCTGCACCACGAGGCTCCCTGCACCACGAGGCTCCCTGCACCACGAGGCTCCCTGCACCACGTCCTTCCCGGATACAGTCGTGGTCGGCAGTGAGGTGCACAGCTGCAGCTTTCTGTCCTTCATTACTGGGAAAGGCCTAGATTCTACATCCATCTCCTTCGATCAGAACAGGATGGACCATAAAAAAGATATAGCTGTTTTGCTGCACACCACACATTCCTTTTCTTCCCATAGGATGTGGATCATTATCAGGTTCATTGATTTATGAGCTTCTGTAATTTTTTTTTTTTTAAATAACACCACGGTTGCAATAACACTTTAAACAAGTCGTTTTTTGGGTCAACACTGGTAAGTTAACCAACCTTATGTAAATTAGACTGAGTCCCCGAGGAGGTTGTTCTGAATAACTGGTCGGGTCATAGCATTTTCCAATCAGCTTCAGGCAACTTTGACGTAAGGCTTGATCACACCTGTAGTGACTCCTTCTATCCTTCACGGCCATTGGTTGTTGATCACTTGTTCACTAGATCATGGATTTGCATAGCCATCTCGTGACAACTGAGTGTTTTTTTCCTCAAATGTTCCTAATTATATCCGTACCTAAGCATTACGAAACAAATATTGGATCAAATAAACCTCATGTAGCAAATAATCAATTCAAATTTATGTTTACCAAATTCAACACTTATTGACCTTTATACAAAGGTTTTGTACAAAATCACTTAGTTAGCGAAACGCAACAGCGCCACCTGCTGGAGAAGACATGTCTGTTATCCCTCTCGCTTCCTCTGGTTATGCATCAATCTTTTAACTGCGTCTCTCATCGGCTTGTAACCCCCCCCCCCCCCCCAGTAATTTCACCAAAGACGGTACAGATTTTAACGTGACAGCAAGAGGAGCCTACAGCAACCAGAGAGAGAGCGAGACTGAACACAGAACGCCAATTGCCTGTTTACAATAACATTTTATTTGATAACTGTGACAACCGTATTCTGGACATTCCCCTTTATATATTTTTGGGTTGCAATTGTCCCCGTGTGTTTAGCGGATCTGTACAGTATGTGTGTTGGGGGTGTGTCCATCTGGAAAGTGACAGCGTCGTGTGTTTGTAGCCAATCACAGCGGGAGGCTAACTCCTATAATATGGGTCTTCTATCCTCTCAAACCAACACGTCAGGAAAGCATTACCTTTAGGTTCACTTTCTCATGAGATTTATAAAGCTGCATCATGACTGATGGACAAACAGAGTTTCAGCACTTATTTTTCAATATCTTTATTTCATTTTATCCAACAGACTGGACAACTAATTGTACATCATGATATGTGATCTTGGACGGATGTACAATAGTAAAACTCAGGTTCTTCATTTTAAACATGCCATATAGACATCTGAAATAAATAGAACTGTAATAATGCCAGACGTTGGTATGTACCAATGTGTTGTTAGGCAGAGTTACAATGCTTAGTTCCAGACCTGTATATATGGGGACAGAGCAACAGGCTGACATAGAGCAATGCTTAGTTCCAGACCTGTATATATGGGGACATAGCAACAGGCTGACATAGAGCAATGCTTAGTTCCAGACCTGTATATATGGGGACAGAGCAACAGGCTGACATGGAACTCAGAGTGACATGGTAGAGGTGGGTGACATCATAGACCATGGGAGTCAGCAAGCACTCCAAATGATAGTTCTAGAATAGGTGGAATAGTTGGGAACAGAGCAACAGGCTGACATAGAACTCAGAGTGACATGGTGGGTGACATCATAGACCATGGGAGCAAGCACTCCAAATGATAGTTCTAGAATAGGTGGAATAGTTTTAGGACCAGTTTCCCCAGACACAGATTAAGCCTAGTGCTGGATTCTAAATCATGCTGAATGGAGAATCTCCATGGAGTCCAAGACTAGGCGTAAAAGATGCACTGAGCAGATATCGCACCGCCATTTCCTGGTTGCTTGAATTCGAATTTCAACTTGTGAGAAAGCAAGCATGTATAGTGTAGAGAATCATCGTAGCATCTAAACCGCTGTGAAATATATTGTCCAATAACCAAAAACATTGTATTTTCAGCTGATTTGAAGCTGGTACAAAACCCAAAGTAAAAGACCCCAAAAAACACAACTATAAAACAGGAAGCATAGAAAAATAACAGATCTACCACCTTCTTAGACTTGCTTTCAATGAAAATAACAGATCTACCACCTTCTTAGACTTGCTTTCAATGAAAATAACAGATCTACCACCTTCTTAGACTTGCTTTCAATGAAAATAACAGATCTACAACATTTCTATGTGAATTTGGTCAGGTCACCCAAAAAAGCTACACATTGCAGCTCTAATCTGTGTCTGGGAAACTGGCCTTAAGGCTTTTCATTTAAGGCTGTGATAGGAGAGGGGCACTATTAACCCCCAGATGAAGATAGACAGTCAGAATGGGGGATGGAAAATACACCACAAATGAATATCAGCGACAGAAACCAGGAAGAGGCATGTCATTCTGAGATGAGGTTCTCTATTACAAACGTTTCATCGACAGGACAGGAGCCAACGTGACGAAATGGCCACCAATAGCGATTTGCATATTAGTCAAAGACGAGCATTTTTAGCCTGATTAAAACTAGACTGAGCACTCCCCTCATGGTGAACACAGCATTCAGTCTGGTTTAACCAGGCTAGGATATAGTCTAGAAAAAGGGATAAGCGTGACCCACTGTTAGATAGCTCTAGGGTGAGGTTTCCCCTAGGTACAGATCTAGGATCAGCTTCCCCTCCCCAATCCTAACCTTAACCATTAGTGGGGTAAATGGAAAAACTGACCCAGGGTCAGCATCTAAGGCAACTTCACCCCTATACCCATTAGATGGTTGGACTGCAGGGTTATTGTTGCTGGATATTCTGTTCTGCAGGTTATGGTAGACAGGATGTTAGCTGGATAAGATTTAACCACCAACAGGTGCACAGTACAGTATATATATATATATATATATATATATATATATATATATATATATATATATATATATATATATATATATATATATATCTCTCAATGTGAATAAGTAAGTTTTGTCTGACGCACTGCAGTGCTCAGGGTTGACTTGTTTGTTTCTATAAAGCAACAGTTTTGTCTGATACTAATTACACATCAGAATAGGGAAAGGGGATTCAATGAATACAACATGGTACCAACCTCATAAATACACAGCCATCCATCCAAGGCTTATATGAAGTAGTAAGGGCTTAGTCTTCCCCTGAACATCACCGGTCATCCATCCAAGGCTTATATAAAGTAGTAAGGGCTTAGTCTTCCCCTGAACATCACCGGCCATCCATCCAAGGCTTATATAAAGTAGGAGTGCACTAGATAGTGAATAGGGTGCCATTAGGACGGTACAGTCTGTGGTGAAGCAGACCTAACTTCATTAATGAAGAGGACAGCAGCTGATGTTTCCAGGCTATTTAACATGGAGGTCCCTCCCTCCCTTTCAGACTACAGATGGTCCACCAGCTGACCGGTCTGTTCTGTCTGGCCAGCCCACACCCAGGACAATAGGGACTTGGGGGGTGCATCTCAATAGTATAAAGTGGTTTCCTCGTCTTCTCTTCTTTCCCTCCTCTGCACTGATGGGAAGGAAATTACAGGTGAAAGCTCATTTCTGGTAGAGATAGATCATCCATGTGGCTTTTACCAGTCCTGTTTTATCATTCTCTCCAAGACTAACTGGGCTACTGAGAGGAAGGAGATGAGGAGATGAGGCTATTATAACTGGACTATTGAGATGCAGCCCAATAAGAGAACATGGTTCTGATCACAGCCTGAACACAGTAAACATGAATTCAGTCATTCTTCGGTACATGGAGGTTAAGGGTCATCCACTCCATCTGACCCCATAACATAAAACACAAACAAACAGGAAATATTGCATCTTAAAGCATACATACAGTAATGATGAAATCATCTCACTTTGCAAAAAGTCCCCTTTCATTTTTTTTAAATACAACATTGTAAATATAAATAATTTGTAATTGTGCAATTCAATCAGAGAAGTAAATAAAAGGTTACGAGGAAGGAAGCTGCAGTCCGTTGGGGACCTTTGTCAGGTACAGTTGCTGTTATATAGCTGTTATAGAGTGAAACTGATCAAACTGACGGAGCCAAAATGGAGACACTCCAGAGCACAGAGGTCACCAACACATCGTCCACACGAGCAAAGAACAGCTCAGGCAGAGGCATGTGCCTGTTTGTTAAATACACACAAACACACCCAGCATCCAACCCCACCCACTCATAGGTGAGTGAGGCCCTTTTCAATCATTCAGTCAAGTGTCTCTCCTACACACACACACACACACACACACGGTTCTTCAAGTGTTCTCTCCTCTCAGTGTTCTGCGGGGCGTACAGGAGTTGTACAGATTTGGTGTGGGGAGGGTGGAGTTTGGGGTGAAGGATGAGGATAACCTTGTTCTGCGGGGAGCTTGTACAGAGGTGGGGTCATGCTAAACGGTGAGAGGCAGCATGCCAGGAGAGGAGACAGTCCGGGGCGACGCCAGGGCACTCAGGGTGCTGGGGTCCAGTCCATTCACAGCCCTGTGGGGGACAACACCAGACAGAGAGAAAGCAAGAAGACAGAAGTTAGATCATCCACAATATGAAATAGAAAGCTGTTTGTCTCTACATACTCTGGTTACACCAACTCTGATTCAAAATGGGTTCATTCAGCCTGTCTCTTCTTCTACGGTCTCGGAGTGAGTCACGCCAACACCGCAGACAGGAAGTCAAGCAGAGAGATAGATGGACCAGTAGGAACACTCCTGCGAGAGAGACAGAAGCACTCACGTTTTGTCGTAGTAGGTGGTGTGTAGTGAGTGGGAGAACTTGGTGGCGTTGCTGTTGACGAGGTTTCCGTTCCCAGTGATCATGTTGGTGGACGACGTGGAGTAGGTTTTCCTCACCGCCTGGTCCTTGGCAAAGTTCCTACATGCAGCTAGCTTGGACTCCAGCGCCTAAGGACAGACACGGCCGACATTAAGACTACTCACAAGCTGTGGATTCTGTTGTAACCTTTAACCTTTAATTCAGGTCACAGACACCATTCCAATATACTCTGCTGTCAAGAGAGGAGACGGAAGCCAAACTGTTGGGTTCATTCATTCCGTAATGTTTTGCGTCAACATCAGCTTCAGAGGATGGATACATGGAAATGGAAAACATTGCTACAAGAAGTCTGAAGTCTGATATTTACCCCCACTTTTCTAAGAAGGTCCCCAACGATATTAAGAGCAGAGATTCTTGCTGATGGGGTCAGAGGTGAGCCGCCAGGCCCACAGCCATTTGTTAACACTGTAAGGAAAGGAGAGGGAGAGGGAGAGGGAGAGGGAGAGGGAGAGGGAGAGGGAGAGGAGAGTGTTTAGCACATGACAGATATCTAGAAACTGTTTGACATTGGAGGTACAGCTCCAAAAATGAAGGAACTAAATAACAGACCTGGGTTCAAATAGTATTTACATACTTTCAGAACACTGAGCATTTCATTGAGACTGCCTGGAGGGACTGTTGAGACTCTCCCATGGATTCCATTAGACCCAGCCAGCTCAATAAAGCACAAAGTAGTTGACAGAAATGGAACACTATTTCCACCCAGGTCTGTTAGAAGACACGGCTGTGGACCTACCTGATGATTTAGGGTTGATGAACGGGTGTTCCACGCCCTTCCCTACAGGGGTGACAGGCAGGGACAGGGAGGCCTGGACAGCAGAGTCCATCTTGTCCATGTCCAGGGTAGGAGAGCTGGGGGCTGACATCCTGTCTGCAGTCCTCTCCCTCACCACCATCTCCTGTCTCAGGTCTGGGGGGGGGGGGGGGGGGGGGGGGGGCAGATAGACAGACATGAGAGAGTTAGGGGGACAGGGTGTCAGGGGGGACAGGGAGTCTGGGGAGTCAAGGGGACAGGGGGACAGGGAGACAGGGGGGACAGGGTGTCAGGGGGGACAGGGAGTCTGGGGAGTCAAGGGGACAGGGGGGACAGGGAGACAGGGGGGACAGAGAGTCAGGGGGAACAGAGAGTCAGGGGGAACAGAGAGTCAGGGGGAACAGAGAGTCAGGGGGAACAGAGAGTCAGGGGGAACAGAGAGTCAGGGGGAACAGAGAGTCAGGGGGAACAGAGAGTCAGGGGGAACAGAGAGTCAGGGGGAACAGAGAGTCAGGGGGAACAGAGAGTCAGGGGGAACAGAGAGTCAGGGGGAACAGAGAGTCAGGGGGAACAGAGAGTCAGGGGGAACAGAGAGTCAGGGGGGACAGAGAGTCAGGGGGGACAGAGAGTCAGGGGGGACAGAGAGTCAGGGGGGACAGAGAGTCAGGGGGGACAGAGAGTCAGGGGGGACAGAGAGTCAGGGGGAACAGAGAGTCAGGGGGAACAGAGAGTCAGGGGGAACAGAGAGTCAGGGGGAACAGAGAGTCAGGGGGAACAGAGAGTCAGGGGGAACAGAGAGTCAGGGGGAACAGAGAGTCAGGGGGAACAGAGAGTCAGGGGGAACAGAGAGTCAGGGGGAACAGAGAGTCAGGGGGAACAGAGAGTCAGGGGGAACAGAGAGTCAGGGGGAACAGAGAGTCAGGGGGAACAGAGAGTCAGGGGGAACAGAGAGTCAGGGGGAACAGAGAGTCAGGGGGAACAGAGAGTCAGGGGGAACAGAGAGTCAGGGGGACAGAGAGTCAGGGGGACATCCCCGTCCAAACCACTGTACTGAGACCAGTAGACTCCTTCTCATCCCCTGACTTAATACAGCAGTATTAGACATAACAGAAAGGAGAGGTCTGAGACAGAGGTAGGTGTTTCATGTCTTCATACCTCTGGCTTCATCCTTTAGTCGCTGTACTGAGACCAGTAGAGACTCCTTCTCATCCAGCTCACTCTCCAGGAAGGCATTCCTCTCTATGGCCTGGTTCAGACGACCCTCAAAGTCCTCCAGAGAGACGATGGTTGCCCTGAGGGAGGGATGAGAGGAGTTGGGATGGACAACAGTTAGTAGCAGAAGCAGGTGAAGAATGTACCGTATCTGTGTGGGTTGGATAACTGGGTTAACACTGAGTGGAGTAACACTCAACACAAGCATTTCACTACGCCCACAATTACATCAGCTAAATATGTGTGTATGTGACCAATGACATCAGCTAAATGTGTGTATGTGACCAATGACATCAGCTAAATGTGTGTATGTGACCAATGACATCAGCTAAATGTGTGTATGTGACCAATGACATCAGCTAAATGTGTGTATGTGACCAATGACATCAGCTAAATGTGTGTATGTGACCAATGACATCAGCTAAATGTGTGTGTGTGACCAATGACATCAGCTAAATGTGTGTATGTGACCAATATGTTTGATGCTGAGGCACAGCTACCAGCCAGCATCCACTTAGCCTACAACCGAGGCCTGAACACTCAAGTAAAACATTTGAATGGCTGTGTTAGTAACGTCAGTTTAGTTCTACTGTGGTATATAGTGACCTCTTGGCTCTCTCCAGGTCATCGTTGGCCTGCTCCAGTTCTCTGACGTATTTATGAAGCTGTTCCTTGATTCCTCTGGTCTGTCCCAGGTCATCCTCTAACATGGAGACCTGCTTATAGCTCTGAGAATACTGCTGCTCCAACTTCTCCTACAGGGAGAGAGAGAGAGAACAACATTCAGACAACATATAGACCTGCTTATAGCTCTGAGAATACTGCTGCTCCAACTTCTCCTACAGGGAGAGAGAGAGAACAACATTCAGACAACATATAGACCTGCTTATAGCTCTGAGAATACTGCTGCTCCAACTTCTCCTACAGGGAGAGAGAGAGAACAACATTCAGACAACATATAGACCTGCTTATAGCTCTGAGAATACTGCTGCTCCAACTTCTCCTACAGGGAGAGAGAGAGAGAACAACATTCAGACAACATATAGACCTGCTTATAGCTCTGAGAATACTGCTGCTCCAACTTCTCCTACAGGGAGAGAGAGAGATAACAACATTCAGACAACATATAGACCTGCTTATAGCTCTGAGCTAGCACTAGTGATCTAACCAGTGATATACCTGGCTAGCACTAGTGATCTAACCAGTGATATACCTGGCTAGCACTAGTGATCTAACCAGTGATATACCCGAGCTAGCACTAGTGATCTAAACAGTGACATACCTGGCTAGCACTAGTGATCTAACCAGTGATATACCTGGCTAGCACTAGTGATCTAACCAGTGATATACCTGGCTAGCACTAGTGATCTAACCAGTGATATACCTGGCTAGAATTAGCAGTGTGGGTTAAACATTCCTCTAGTTGTCTATTTTCTCCTATTGATCCTGCTGCCATCCTATTACAGTACACTGCTGGACTGCCGGGGCCCAGAGCATGGAACTGCTGGACAGCCTGCCAACACATGCAGCTCTCTCTCTCTGGCAGGCAGCAGGGGCATCCAGGAGTGTGGCTTTACTCTGACATCCAGATGTAGTTGTTGATCCCCGTTTCAGTCCCTGGTGAATGGGTGACGTTAACGGATGTTCCGGGAACCGTAATCCAGCGTTTGCCGAACCGATTCCTCAGGAACAGCGTTTGCCGAACCGAATCCTCAGGAACAGCGTTTGCCGAACCGAATCCTCAGGAACAGCGTTTGCCGAACCGATTCCTCAGGAACAGCGTTTGCCGAACCGAATCCTCAGGAAGAGCGTTTGCCGAACCGATTCCTCAGGAAGAGCGTTTGCCGAACCGATTCCTCAGGAAGAGCGTTTGCCGAACCGATTCCTCAGGAAGAGCGTTTGCCGAACCGATTCCTCAGGAAGAGCGTTTGCCGAACCGATTCCTCAGGAAGAGCGTTTGCCGAACCGATTCCTCAGGGAGAGCGTTTGCCGAACCGATTCCTCAGGGAGAGCGTTTGCCGAACCGATTCCTCAGGAAGAGCGTTTGCCGAACCGATTCCTCAGGAAGAGCGTTTGCCGAACCGATTCCTCAGGAAGAGCGTTTGCCGAACCGATTCCTCAGGAAGAGCGTTTGCCGAACCGATTCCTCAGGAAGAGCGTTTGCCGAACCGATTCCTCAGGAAGAGCGTTTGCCGAACCGATTCCTCAGGAAGAGCGTTTGCCGAACCGATTCCTCAGGAAGAGCGTTTGCCGAACCGATTCCTCAGGAAGAGCGTTTGCCGAACCGATTCCTCAGGAAGAGCGTTTGCCGAACCGATTCCTCAGGAAGAGCGTTTGCCGAACCGATTCCTCAGGAAGAGCGTTTGCCGAACCGATTCCTCAGGAAGAGCGTTTGCCGAACCGATTCCTCAGGAAGAGCGTTTGCCGAACCGATTCCTCAGGAAGAGCGTTTGCCGAACCGATTCCTCAGGAAGAGCGTTTGCCGAACCGATTCCTCAGGAAGAGCGTTTGCCGAACCGATTCCTCAGGAAGAGCGTTTGCCGAACCGATTCCTCAGGGACAGCGTTTGCCGAACCGATTCCTCAGGGACAGCGTTTGCCGAACCGATTCCTCAGGGACAGCGTTTGCCGAACCGATTCCTCAGGAACAGTGTTTGCCAAAAAGAATCCTCAGGAACAGTGTTTGCCAAAAAGAATCCTCAGGAACAGTGTTTGCCAAAAAGAATCCTCAGGAACAGTGTTTGCCAAAAAGAATCCTCAGGAACAGTGTTTGCCGAACCGAATCCTCAGGAACAGTGTTTGCCGAACCGAATCCTCAGGAACAGTGTTTGCCGAACCGAATCCTCAGGAACAGTGTTTGCCGAAAAGATTCCTCAGGAACAGTGTTTGCCGAACCAAATCCCCAACCCTTCCACATATTTGTTAAATTCCAACACCAAGAGGTACATTTACCTTGAGGTTATCCAGCTCGCACTTCATTGTTTGGTTCTAACCCCTCTGTCTGTGTGTGTGTGTGTGTGTCTCCGTTCCTACGTATGTTACCTTGAGGTTGTCCAACTCGCTCTTCAGTCTTTGGTTCTCTGTGTGCAGGTCTCTGAGGCGATGTTCAGCCTGTCCTAGCTGGGCCTCTAACTCTGCCTCCAGCTCTCTGCTCCCTTCCTGAAACTCCAGCAGCTCCTCCTGGGCCTCATGGTAACTGAGGAGAGAACGGACTGTTACACACAGTCACACACACACACACTACCACACAGTCTCTCCAGCAGCTCCTCCTGGGCCTCATGGTAACTGAGGAAGACACGGGAGAGAACGAACTGTTACACACAGTCACACGGTCTCTCCTAATGATCAGTTGTGGTAGTAATGAGTGGTAGTCACATCCCCTGGACAGTCAGACCTAGAACTATCCTGTGTGGTCAGTGGAACATGTCTGAACACATCCGGTCTCTTAACTCATAATATCCTGTCTCCAGACCCCTTGACCCCTCACCCCTCTCAGAACACACGGAACAGCAGCAGGCCTATAGGAGCCATCTGTATCCTCTAATGACAAACCCCTGTCTCTGTCATTAAGCTCTATCAGACCTGAGGTACTGTCTCTGTCATAAAGCTCTATCAGACCTGCTGAGGTACTGTGTCTGTCATAAAGCTCTATCAGACCTGCTGAGGTACTGTCTCTGTCATAAAGCTCTATCAGACCTGCTGAGGTACTGTGTCTGTCATAAAGCTCTATCAGACCTGCTGAGGTACGGCCTCTGTCATTAAGCTATATCAGACCTCAGTCCAGTCTGTATTCAGTCTATATTCAGACTCACTGGACTGTGTTCAGACTTGCTGACCCACACAGTATGTGCTAGATACAACCTAGTAATACAGTCCAGTAATATCTACAGATGGGCCTGGCTGAAAGGGCTGGACTCCTGGATTGTAGCATACCACTTTCTCTTGTCCCATGTGGCTGTATATCAGTCTATCATCTGTCTGTCCATAGACATAAAACACCTAGAACTTACCATCTGTCTGGTCATAGATGTAATGCAACTAGAATGGTCCTGCCTGGCTCCTGACTCATCTGTCATGACAAAGGCCAATGCCATGCTAGAGCTGAATGAATGCAGACTTTCCATGCCATTCATTCAGTCAGGTGGCTCCACTGAATTGAATTAGAATGGTTGGTTAAAGTGTGAGAACCTAGGGCATGGTATACTAACCTGGTAGCCAGATATGTTAGCCTGGACCACGATCTGTTTGTGATGTAAAATAATACCATGCCATTTAGCAGACACTTGTCTTAAAGTGACTTAGTCATGTGTGCATATATTGTACACATGGGTGGTCCCAGGAATCAAACCCACTACCGTGGCATGACAAGTGCCATGCTCTACCAACTGAGCTACAAAGGACCACTGTTTGGCATGACAAGGAGTTGAGATGATCGCACAAACAGATCTGGGACCAGGCTACAGATACATAGTTCCACTGACCAGGGATGACCCTTGAACAGAAAAGGTCTGAGTGACACACACACGTTAACAGGATTCGACAGCTCTGGGGTCAGTTAACCGGCAGCCACTGCTCCATCCTTGGCCTCACTGGGTTTCCCTGCTCATTACACACATAGTTATTGTACCAGAAGCACACACAGTTACCGCACACAGTTACCACACCAAAAACACACATAGTTATCGTACCAGAACCACACACAGTTACCACACCAAAAACACACAGTTATCGTACCAGAACCACACACAGTTACCACACACAGTTACCACACCAAAAACACACATAGTTACAGTACCAGAAGCACACATGGCCAGTTTGGCCGCAGAGCAGCCCTGTTCAACTATGTCTCTGACTGGAATGACTTCGGTCACCTTCCCTCTGGCTCTGACAACTTCACTGTTTTCAGACAATATGACCAAAATACCACGGTGTACAAACAAGTATTTATATTTATAATGGATCCCCATTAATTCCTGCCAAGGCAGCAGCTACTCTTCCTGGGGTTTATTATGGATCCCCATTAGTTCCTGCCAAGGCAGCAGCTACTCTTCCTGGGGTTTATTATGGATCCCCATTAGTTCCTACCAAGACAGCAGCTACTCTTCCTGGGGTTTATTATGGATCCCCATTAATTCCTGCCAAGACAGCAGCTACTCTTCCTGGGGTTTATTATGGATCCCCATTAGTTCCTGCCAAGGCAGCAGCTACTCTTCCTGGGGTTTATTATGGATCCCCATGAATTCCTACCAAGACAGCAGCTACTCTTCCTGAGGTTTATTATGGATCCCCATTAATTCCTACCAAGGCAGCAGCTACTCTTCCTGGGGTTTATTATGGATCCCCATGAATTCCTACCAAGACAGCAGCTACTCTTCCTGAGGTTTATTATGGATCCCCATTAATTCCTACCAAGGCAGCAGCTACTCTTCCTGGGGTTTATTATGGATCCCCATTAATTCCTACCAAGACAGCAGCTACTCTTCCTGAGGTTTATTATGGATCCCCATTAATTCCTGCCAAGGCAGCAGCTACTCTTCCTGGGGTTTATTATGGATCCCCATTAATTCCTGCCAAGGCAGCAGCTACTCTTCCTGGGGTCCAGCAACATTAAGGCAGTTATATACAATAAAAAAACATCACATTACAATACACACCAGATTTCGCAACACATTAAGTGTGTTCACTCAGTTCACTACTCTACAATACAAAATCCATGTGTACATGTGTGTGCATAGCGTGCATGTTATGTGTGTGTGTGCATAGCGTGCATGTTATGTGTGTGTGTGTGTGTGTGTTAAATAGGCGTAAGTTAGAATATAAAATGATTTGTGTGTGTATGTTATTGTGTGTGTGTGTGTGTGTGCATGTTATTGTGTGTGTGTGCGTGTTATTGTGTGTGTGTGTGTGTGTGCATGTTATTGTGTGTGTGTGTGTGCATGTGTGTGTGTGTTATTGTGTGTGTGTGAGTGTGTGTAGCGTAGCGGTGCCATCTGGAACGTCCTCATGAACACACACTAGGCCAATACTCTAGAATGTGTTGTGTCAACACTGACAGGGTCAGGCTCTACAGAGCCTGGGAAAACAACCACGTGAACATGTGCAGGACTGTAGACCTATATCATGTTGATCTAGTAACAGAGTTAATACTGTAGGACTATATCATGTTGATCTAGTAACAGAGTTAATACTGTAGGACTATATCATGGTGATCTAGTAACAGGCTGTGTGTGTTCTAGAACACCCCGCTGGATATAGGCTGTGTGTGTTCTAGAACACCCCGCTGGATATAGGCTGTGTGTATTCTAGAACACCCCGCTGGATATAGGCTGTGTGTGTGTTCTAGAACACCCCGCTGGATATAGGCTGTGTGTGTTCTAGAACACCCCGCTGGATATAGGCTGTGTGTGTTCTAGAACACCCCGCTGGATATAGGCTGTGTGTGTTCTAGAACACCCCGCTGGATATAGGCTGTGTGTGTTCTAGAACACCCCGCTGGATATAGGCTGTGTGTGTTCTAGAACACCCCGCTGGATATAGGCTGTGTGTGTGTTCTAGAACACCCCGCTGGATATAGGCTGTGTGTGTTCTAGAACACCCCGCTGGATATAGGCTGTGTGTGTTCTAGAACACCCCGCTGGATATAGGCTGTGTGTTCTAGTACACCCCGCTGGATATAGGCTGTGTGTGTTCTAGAACACCCCGCTGGATATAGGCTGTGTGTGTTCTAGAACACCCCGCTGGATATAGGCTGTGTGTGTTCTAGAACACCCCGCTGGATATAGGCTGTGTGTGTTCTAGAACACCCCGCTGGATATAGGCTGTGTGTGTTCTAGAACAACCCGCTGGATATAGGCTGTGTGTGTTCTAGAACACCCCGCTGGATATAGGCTGTGTGTGTTCTAGAACACCCCGCTGGATATAGGCTGTGTGTGTTCTAGAACACCCCGCTGGATATAGGCTGTGTGTGTTCTAGAACACCCCGCTGGATATAGGCTGTGTGTTCTAGTACACCCTGCTGGATATAGGCTGTGTGTGTTCTAGAACACCCCGCTGGATATAGGCTGTGTGTGTTCTAGAACACCCCGCTGGATATAGGCTGTGTGTGTTCTAGAACACCCTGCTGGATATAGGCTGCGTGTGTTCTAGAACACCCCGCTGGATATAGGCTGCGTGTGTTCTAGAACACCCCGCTGGATATAGGAGATCTGTAAAAGTGACACCAGTCATATTCAATAGAAACCAAAAGGAAGAAAAGGGACTGAAACAGGGAGGTCGGTTACTACCTGAACCAGTACAATAAGAAATGCTAATGTTCCCTGCAAAATGTTTTCCATTACAACACGTTTTGCTACGGTGTGCACTAATGAGGACTACCCAGCACTAAGAACAACTAGACCTAAACTAACTCGGGCCTAATCTAGGCCAATGAATCCATTGCTCCCTGTGTCGATGGTAACGTTAACAAAGGCCTATAGAGAGGAACAGGTCACGTGTCAGACGATCACATGACTGTTATGACATAACCTTGTTGTTCATCTTCCAGCGTTATGAGCAAACATAAAAGCCTTGCTTTATGTAACAGAGCCGAGAGCAAGCCATGTGCTGTTCTGGTTATGTATAATTATATTACTGAGAAGACGAGCTTGAGTTTCAATTTGGAACATGTAGGTAGAGGAGAGTAGTTCAACCGATACAATGACAAACTGCTGAGTCTAATCCTCTGAAACTCAATGTTTAACCATGTAGAAATCAATCAGTGATTTTGTTAAATGAGCTATGAGTAGCCTAGATCAGCTGACATGAACATACCTGTTCTTATACTTGAGGGATAAGGTCTTCCAGTAGTCAATCTCCTGGTCTTTTGAAGTGAATGTTGGTATCATGTCTGTGTCCATGGCAGAACAACCTGAAGAGGAGAACAACATGATCACCTGAAGCTAGTTCAAGACAGACGTATCCTGAAAGGAGGTCGAAACGTTTGAATGGCAGAAAACCAAAACATTGGGTTTATTCTTACCCAAGAAAAGTAGCAGACTAATTCATTGCAAAAATAAAAATTTTTAAAAAAGTACTTCTGATAAAAAAAAAATCTGTCTGGAGTTAGGTGGCCTGGCTGGAGTCTGGCTGTCTGTCAGGAGCATGGCTGGCTGTCAGGAGCATGGCTGGCTGTCAGGAGGCCTGGCTGGCTGTCAGGAGGCCTGGCTGGCTGTCAGGAGGCCTGGCTGGCTGTCAGGAGGCCTGGCTGGCTGTCAGGAGGCCTGGCTGGCTGTCAGGAGCATGGCTGGCTGTCAGGAGGCCTGGCTGGCTGTCAGGAGCATGGCTGGCTGTCAGGAGCATGGCTGGCTGTCAGGAGGCCTGGCTGGCTGTCAGGAGCATGGCTGGCTGTCAGGAGCATGGCTGGCTGTCAGGAGCATGGCTGGCTGTCAGGAGCATGGCTGGCTGTCAGGAGCATGGCTGGCTGTCAGGAGCATGGCTGGCTGTCAGGAGCATGGCTGGCTGTCAGGAGCATGGCTGGCTGTCAGGAGCATGGCTGGCTGTCAGGAGCATGGCTGGCTGTCAGGAGCATGGCTGGCTGTCAGGAGGCCTGGCTGGCTGTCAGGAGGCCTGGCTGGCTGTCAGGAGCATGGCTGGCTGTCAGGAGCATGGCTGGCTGTCAGGAGCATGGCTGGCTGTCAGGAGGCCTGGCTGGCTGTCAGGAGCATGGCTGGCTGTCAGGAGCATGGCTGGCTGTCAGGAGCATGGCTGGCTGTCAGGAGCATGGCTGGCTGTCAGGAGCATGGCTGGCTGTCAGGAGCATGGCTGGCTGTCAGGAGCATGGCTGGCTGTCTGTCTGTCAGGAGGCCTGGCTGGCTGGCTGTCAGGGGGCCTGGCTGGCTGTCTGTCAGGGGGCCTGGCTGGCTGTCTGTCAGGGGGCCTGGCTGGCTGTCTGTCAGGAGGACTGGCTGTCATCACAGTTATTCAAGACCCACTGACTTCAATTCAGCCTCCCTCCACCTCTCTTCTAACAATCAGGGCCTGATACACTGACCCAGCAGCAACACCTGGGTGACAACCAGCAACACCTGGGTGACAACCAGCCATTTGGTAGACCAACTCCTCAGCGAGGAGATGTAGGATGCCCCCAGCAGGCCCCCCCAGAACCCCTTCATACAGACCAGGGCCTCCTCATTAAAACATCTAACCCTGTGTGTTTTACATGGGCCACAGCGGACTGGACATGTTCTCAAAAAGCTCCATTCACTTCTATTCACGGCCATTTTGTGCTGAATGCCAATCATAAACACATGGAACAGAAGTAGTGTGGAAATCCTGAGCAGCAGTGTTATGAATGAAGCTGTGGTTGGGCCAAAGCCACTTCAGAGGGAGGATGTCTGCCCTGTGATTAAACCCCCAAGAGTCTGTTTGTTGAGTGAGGTTGAACAGCAGGGAGTCCCCCAGCCCTCCCAGTGGCTCCAGGAATAGACAAGCCTACTAGTGATCATCTCTGGTTTAGAGGGATCTCCAGCATGCATGGATGGGTCAGTCGCGTCAACCCGTCCCAACACCAGCACTCTAAAGTTACACTGTGCAGAAATCGCTCCTCCACTTCCTGGTTGCTAAAATTCTAATAGTTTGCCTAATTTCAGTTTATATGACAAGACAAGCAGTCGTTGTGTAGAGAATCATTGTACTGTCTAAACCGCTGTGAAATATATTTTCTGTAAGCAAAAATATTGTATATACACACACACACACACGTCTGTTTGAAGCTGGTGTCCAAAACCTAAAGTAAAAGATGCATAAACGAAAATGCAGAACGGGAAGCATAGAAATAGCACAGATAGAACAGACCCACTGCTTCTTAGACTTGCTTTCAATGGGAATGACAGATCTATAACTCATATTTCTATGTGAATTTGGTCAGATCGCCCCCCCCCCAAAAAAAAAATGTTGTAGCTTTGTGACATATTGTAGCTTTAACAGACGGATGAGTCAGCACAGCGTTCAGCCACCCCAACACCAGCACCAGGCCAGCACTCTAACAGACAGATGGGTCAGCGGTCTGGTCAGCCACACCAACACCAGGCCAGCCCTCTAACAGACGGATGGGTCAGCCACCCCAACACCAACAGCAGGCCAGCCCTCTAACAGACGGATGGGTCAGCGGTCTGGTCAGCCACACCAACACCAGGCCAGCCCTCTAACAGAAGGATGGGTCAGCGGTCTGGTCAGCCACCCCAACACCAACACCAGGCCAGCCCTCTAACAGACGGATGGGTCAGCCACCCCAACACCAACAGCAGGCCAGCCCTCTAACAGACAGATGGGTCAGCGGTCTGGTCAGCCACCCCAACACCAGGCCAGCCCTCTAACAGAAGGATGGGTCAGCGGTCTGGTCAGCCACCCCAACACCAACACCAGGCCAGCCCTCTAACAGACGGATGGGTCAGCCACCCCAACACCAACAGCAGGCCAGCCCTCTAACAGACAGATGGGTCAGCGGTCTGGTCAGCCACCCCAACACCAGGCCAGCCCTCTAACAGACGGATGAGTCAGCCACCCCAACACCAGGCCAGCCCTCTAACAGACGGATGGGTCAGCCACCCCAACACCAGCACCGTCCTCCATACTACACTCTCCTAAACAGAATGTCAAATGGCTTTTAATTCAGTTAACAAGGGAGAGTCATCTGTCAGTTAGACAGGTCCCAGGGGTCATGGGGTCAAAGGGAGATTAGCTGTTCTCTCTCACATTACTCTTGGTGTGTGTATGGTATTGTGTGCAGAGCATGCGTGTGTGTTATGCAGCTCAGGAAACTGTGTTGTTACATCACTACTACTGGGACTCACTCGGGAAACTGTGTCGTTACACCACTACTACTGGGACTCACTCAGGAAACTGTCGTTACATCACTACTACTGGGACTCACTCAGGAAACTGTGTCGTTACACCACTACTACTGGGACTCACTCAGGAAACTGTGTCGTTACACCACTACTGGGACTCACTCAGGAAACTGTGTCGTTACACCACTACTACTGGGACTCGTTCAGGAAACTGAGGAGGCCTGAGGAAAATGTCAACAACACCAAGGTGGAGACTGAAGCATGGTGATGCAATTTATTAGCACATAACTGGATTGTGTCCTGAAGTCTGGTTTTGATACTGTTAACATAGCCAAGTCTAAGATACTAGCTGAACTAGGATTGGTTTTGATACTGTCAACATAGCCTAGTCTAAGATACTAGCTGAACTAGGCTAATGATAGTATAGCTAACATGATGACCTTAGCTGAACTGGGCTAATGATAGATCATCATGTTAGCTATACTTAGCTGAACTGGGCTAATGATAGATCATCATGTTAGCTATACTTAGCTGAACTGGGCTAATGATAGATCATCATGTTAGCTATACTTAGCTGAACTGGGCTAATGATAGATCATCATGTTAGCTATACTTAGCTGAACTGGGCTAATGATAGATCATCATGTTAGCTATACTTAGCTGAACTGGGCTAATGATAGATCATCATGTTAGCTATACTTAGCTGAACTGGGCTAATGATAGATCATCATGTTAGCTATACTTAGCTGAACTGGGCTAATGATATATCATCATGTTAGCTATACTTAGCTGAACTGGGCTAATGATAGATCATCATGTTAGCTATACGTAGCTGAACTGTGCTAATGATAGTATAGCCAACATGATGTAATGTTATTAGGCTACCACGTGAACAACACGTCCACTGAGGTGAAATCTGAGGAAGTCGGAGCTATGAGAGAGGAAGGTTTGAAAACACAAGTCTCTCCATTCATCCCTTTATCACAGAGAAGCAAAAGACTGGAATGTGAGTCTCAATAACAGACTAGCTGTTGTTTCCATGGTGATAAAAAAATAAGACAAATCTTTAGGTTACACTCAGCTGGCAGTAGTGTTTTGTGTTCATTTACAAACAACAAACCAGGATATGAAAGACAATACCAGGTTCACTCACTGACAGTGATTTTCAGCACAGAAGACTCAGCTTGTTGGGTGGCATCCTGGTGTGCAGAACACATGGGCT
Organism: Oncorhynchus mykiss; assembly: GCF_013265735.2. Lineage (NCBI taxonomy): Eukaryota > Metazoa > Chordata > Actinopteri > Salmoniformes > Salmonidae > Oncorhynchus > Oncorhynchus mykiss. The sequence continues at coordinate 99,984,435 of NC_048576.1, forward strand.
CATGTCCCAAATGGCAACCTACTCACTATTAAGTGCACTACTTTTGACCAGAGCAGTGAAGCCCTGGTCAAAAGAAGCACACTATATAGGGAATAGGGTACCATTTGGGCCACAGTATGTAGACTCTACTACCAAGCCAACAGCAGAGGAACCATCTGGTTATATTTACCCATGGTTTAGAACAGGGCAGGCTAACTAGCCAAAAGAGGAAGGTAGTGGAGTCTGTGGTTTTCCTGTCCACTCTCCTCTTGGCTTCCTCTTTCCCTCTGATGCAGATGACATCTCTCTGTCTGGCTGTTTACTCAGAGTGAGAGTGGCTGACGCACTACGCGGGCTCACACCAAATTCTCTGTGAGTTACGTTATTTCCAGGAAACTAAAATCCTCCCACTTCCACCAGAGGTCTGGGACAGGCTATTGGAGGGTTCAGGGCTCCGCTGTGTGTAGCAGTGTGTATAGTAGGCAGGCTGTGCAGCAGACCAGACATACTCCCTGCTGTGACATCCAGTCTCAGAGTTACGGTGGTTGTGAGACCCTGGGGAATGCCTTATTTGGTAGAGATCTTAGACCGTTTTTAATACTAGCTAACTGCATGTGGCTACCGGCTGGCATCATTACATTGGCTTTCACAGCAGCAGCTTAAGACGCCACAGAACAAAGCTGTAGCTACAATTTAGGTGAAATTCTTACTCTATGTAGAATTAAGACACACCCACCCCTATGATGATAAACAACATTTACATTCCTTGAATATTTGGTGGTAAGAAACATTCTAGGCTAAATGTCACATTATTACATTAGCTAAGATCAACTGTATTTAGTTTACAGTGGTCGGCTGACCATGTACGGTCAGTGAGGGACAAGGTGAGGCGGAATAAATAGGACGTGGTATCCACAGGCAACGAGACCGGTAATCACTCAGTCCTAACGTTAATCACCTCTAACTGGTTCCAGGGATGAGACCGGCTGGTAACGTTACTAGTAACCGGCTTTTTTTTGCTTGTCATACGAAACCACCACTGGACAACACAACATGTCAAACACTGTCTGATACTGACTGTTTGTTTCCACACAGTAAAACATGTGTAACTAGTATGCCAGAAAAGGAAACCATTAGCTCGTCAACATCAGTGTCGCTAAATCAAATACACAATTATTAGCTAGCAAGACTAACATGGCACCAAACGGCAAGTTCAACAACCTATTTTCAGCTGTCACTGGTTTGGTGAGCCGCCTGTTCAAGTCGAAAACACAGGTTAACCAGCTAGCTAGCTTTTGGTAAAGTAACCAACGTAAATATGTAAATCAATGTCCTAACCTGGGCATGTCCAATCCGTGTGTCTGGCTCCAGATTCAGTTACAGTCGCCACATCTTCTGACCTGGACTGTCTTCATCGAAATGTCTGTCTCTGTTTAGAAAACGCCAACGCGACTCTCGGAAGTAACGTAACTTCCGACGCGGTGGCACGTGATGAAATCATACGTACGTCAAATGTGACGCTCCAGGGTTGGACCTCTGATTTGACCTCTGATTTGCCTCGTCCTGACCACAAGGTGGCGCTATTATGCTGAGAAATTAGTAATGCAGTGAAGTCAGATGATGTGTAGGCAGTAGCCTCCATAGAGACCGCACAGGGCCTATCAAATCCTCATTCACAGGCATCCTAGAAATGAATTTAATAGTCTAATAGTTGTAGCAATACTGCACTTCCCATAGTAGCCGGTTGCGAGTATTTCGTATTTGAGTGGATATAGCCAAAATGTTGTATTCAGTGGGCCAGTATTTATTTTATGTTTAGCTTATTGGCTATGCCCTTACAAAAAATGATTGCAGTTTTGAAACTGCAGTAAACGTGTATTTGACTCTGGTATTTTGGACACAGTAATTGCAGAATAACTGCAGTGAGTTATACTGCACTGTAACTAACTGCAGTTGCACTGGAAGAATTACTGCAGTAGAAGAACTGTGTTATTTTGTACACAGTATTTGCAGCATACTGCAATTATACTCACTCTAATGGCAGTTATACTGCAATCTTTTTCGTAAGGGTGCGCACCAATATCAAATGAATTACAAGACATTTCTATGAAGTCAACCTCAATAACACATAGTTTATCTGTTCTGTGGGTCAGACTGCGTGGTTTGGAGAATGGTGGGACATGACTGTCACTGGATTTACATTTGCAGTGTTCTTTCTCAAACATTCCAAATCCTGTTTGTCTGATTTTGTCGCTCAGGGGAAACTGAACGCACCAGAAGAGCAGCGAGTCACACAGGTGTAGCCTATGGGTATAGATGACAGCCCTCCCTGAGACGGAGACACTGCCCTGTACGGGAGGAGTGGCACGTGTTTTGGTTTCACTCAGCCAGTGCAACAGACGTCCAGGCAGATAGGTTCGGGTTCTTAGCCTAATGAAATCAGCTTTATTCTCGCTGTTGGAGCTAGAGTCAAATCCCGTGGTGTCGCACACAGCTGTTATTGGGATTTTTGGTGATTTCATGGTGCACCAGCGGTGTGGATAGCATTGCCAGGCAGCGCGTAAAGGCTCCAGGATGACACCATTAGACGGACATCAAGCGGAGGAACGGGACTCGCAGAGCCAGGAGGACTCGGAGTGTCCCGTGTGTTATGAAAGTCTCTCCGGCACGGAGAGGACCCTGAGCTGCGGACACGTTTTCTGCCACGACTGTCTGGTCAAAACCTTGGTCAGTATCAACAGGGACGGCGTCATCAGAGACACCATCATCTGTCCCGTCTGCCGACACCTGACTTTCATCAATAAGCAACAGGAGGTTGGGGTTCCTCTCGCCCCGGGGAAAGAGGGCGAGGAAGGAGGCGGGCAGACCTTGAAGGTTCCTGTCCCTCCACCAGCACCTGGTTATCCACAGCATCACCATGAAGCACGACGCGCGTCAGGGCATAGTAGCTCACCGTCTGATTCAAGTGGACTGAGCTGGATTGTGAGACGTTTTAGGTGGATTTCAGAGAGATGCAGGAGTCGACGGATACTGTCACTGATCACTCCCGACCACAGAAACTCTCAGATTTTCATCATCAGTGCCCAGGGCCGACCCATGGCTGATGAAGATGCGGTGAGCCTGGACACTATACCTGTTGTTCTCCAACCCAACCGCAGGAGACGGCGCGTCAAGATTTGTACAACAGCACGTTGCTTGGTCGTTCTGCTTGTGATATTCACATTGATGGCAATGGTAGCTGCCACACTTCCTTGGATTATATTGGCATAGCCCACAAAGCCAGAGCCATATGGCTCTAGCATATGCATGGTGCGTCATTGCGCACTACTTGATCGTCATTACGCACTATTTCTTGTTATTGTGTGGTCTAATTTTCTCTTCACTCATGCTCTCATGAAGACAATGTATTGCACGTAATTAACTGAAACGTGTCACTTTGTCCATTCTGTCAATATATATATTGTAGTGCCATATAGTTTGAACTTGTCCAGTGTGTTCCTTGTATTCCTGTTTGTACTCAATGCCCTGGACAGGATCTCATTAAGTCACTGAAGGAAACAGGGCTGGTTCAGTCAGTGTCTGCAAATAAAGTGATCCTTTATGGACTGAGAGGAAAAGGCATTGTCTTATTACCTACATTTATACACTTTATGATGGTGGTTTGGTTAATAATGGTTGAAATATTGGTCCTTAAGATCAAAAGAAAAAGAGGCCCCTGTGAACATGCCTCCATATTCACCCCATTACCACAGGTCTATAACGACCGATGCTCACCATATAACTGCCCCATATGTTGTTGGCAACAAGTCCTGAATAAAGAATGGTGAGGCTTGCAATCCCAGCACCTCTCATGGAGACCATTGTTGTGTGTTTCTGGTTGTAAGTTGTTTTACCTGTTTAAGGAGAACTTCAGTGACATTTACAAGTACAGGCTACAGTTACTTCATTAGAAGGACTAGATAACCAACACATCATGTGCCAAAGTATTTTTTTATTTCCTACCGGCACGTGGTACATTCTGACAATGCAAACAGAGAAAGGGAGACAGAAACAGAGACTGACACAGAGACACATGAGAGGCACAGAGACAGAAAGAGACACCAAGACACAGAGAGAAAGTGCACTATCAAATGCCTTCAGTATCCTCGGCAAATAATTCATGTGAGTCCCTGGCAGGTTGAAGGAGCAAGACCGACTTGCAGGTAAAGATGAGCATGGGTCGGGGATTGATTGCTGTAAAGAGAGACTTGGGGCATGGGAACACTGAGGTGTTGTCTTACCACTGACACCACGTAGAGGCCCTGCTATACCAACACCAGGGAGAGAGAGATAGCTCTGCTTTCTCTATTGTGAAGGGAACAATGTCTACAGAGCAACTTACAGTAAAGTGTTATACACTTCTTAATGTAAAGTGTTACAGAGCAACTTACAGTAAAGTGTTACAGAACAACTTACAGTAAGGTGTTACAGAACAACTTACAGTAAAGTGTTACAGAACAACTTACAGTAAAGTGTTACAGAACAACTTACAGTAAAGTGTGACAGAACAACGTACAGTAAAGTGTTACAGAACAACTTACAGTAAAGTGTTACAGAGAAACTTAATGTAACATGTTAACTAGTTTATTATGTAAGAAACAAGGTTTCTGGAATGTGCTTTATCCATGTCTCCATCATACATGTGTCCTCTCTTTCCTCTGCTTGTCTAGTTGTTCCTGTTTAACTGGTTGGTTAGCAACCAACCAACCGCCTCAGCTGTTCTGGATCCTCCCTCCCTTCTTTCTTCCCAGTGAGAGGGAGATGGGAGGGAGCGAGGGAGGGGGAGAGGGAGGTGGTAGGGAGGAAGAGGGGAGAGGGAGGTGGTGGGGGAGGGTGGGTAGAGAAGTGTAATAATGAATTTCAGTTAATGACTCCTCATAATTGAGTAATAAAACCTACTCTTACTGTGAGACTGGATGAGTGACATTCTATTACAGACTCTTAATTAATGTTCTTGTGTGAGAAATTAAATTATGTGGCATATCAAAATCAACTCTCAAAGTTCTACCATAAATCCACAATGAATTAATGAGCATAAAACTATAAAACATATTTTCAAACATTTTGAACATAGAAAACAAGATAAATTATATAGACTCTCTCTGATACCACTGGTTATACTGGTGGAAAGTCTCTCTCTCTGATACCACTGGTTATACTGGTGGAAAGTCTCTCTCTCTCTGATACCACTGGTTATACTGGTGGAAAGTCTCTCTCTCTCTGATACCGAAAGTCTCTTTCTCTCTGATACCACTGGTTATACTGGTGGAAAGTCTCTCTCTCTGATACCACTGGTTAAACTGGTGGAAAGTCTCTCTCTCTGATACCACTGGTTATACTGGTGGAAAGTCTCTCTCTCTCTGATACCACTGGTTATACTGGTGGAAAGTCTCTCTCTCTCTGATACCACTGGTTATACTGGTGGAAAGTCTCTCTCTCTGATACCACTGGTTAAACTGGTGGAAAGTCTCTCTCTCTCTGATACCACTGGTTATACTGGTGGAAAGTCTCTCTCTCTCTGATACCACTGGTTATACTGGTGGAAAGTCTCTCTCTCTGATACCACTGGATATACTGGTGGAAAGTCTCTCTCTCTCTGATACCACTGGTTATACTGGTGGAAAGTCTCTCTCTCTGATACCACTGGTTATACTGGTGGAAAGTCTCTCTCTCTGATACCACTGGTTAAACTGGTGGAAAGTCTCTCTCTCTCAGATACCACTGGTTATACTGGTGGAAAGTCTCTCTCTCTCTGATACCACTGGTTATACTGGTGGAAAGTCTCTCTCTCTGATACCACTGGTTATACTGGTGGAAAGTCTCTCTCTGATACCACTGGTTATACTGGTGGAAAGTCTCTCTCTCTGATACCACTGGTTATACTGGTGGAAAGTTCCTCTCAGTATTTACTCAGGCACACCCTCTTGCGAAACTGGTTACCTGTGATCTCATTAACCAGCCTGGCTCTTTATCTGGAGCCTGGGGACCAGGTTACCTGTGATCTCATTTAACCTTTATTTAACTAGGCAAGTCAGTTAAAGAACAAATTCTTATTTACAATGACGGCCTAACCCGGGCCAAACCCGGACAACGCTGGGCCAATTGTGCACCGCCCTATGGGACTCCCAATCACTCCCGGATGGGATGCAGCCTGGAAAATATCAGGGTATTTTTCTATATTGTCTCTCCGGGTGGTGATCTAGGATCAGTGTTTGTTTTATATCATAACTAACAAGATTACATGGACAAGGAGGATCTGATCCTAGATCAGCACTACTACTCTAAACACGGTTCCTGGAAAACGGCTGTTAGGAAGAATACAAACCACATGATGGTGGTGTACTGACATAGAAACCACATGATGGTGGTGTACTGACACATAGAAACCACATGATGGAGGTGTACTGACACATAGAAACCACATGATGGTGGTGTAATCTGGGTAACATCCTGATTCAGTTCTATTTTGACATTTTAAATGTAACCTTTATTTAACCTTAATTTAACCTTTATTCAACCTTTTTTAAATAGACAAGTCAGTTAAGAACAAATTCATATTTACAATGACGGCCTACACCAGCCAAACCCGGGCGACGCCTGGCCAATTGTGCACCGCCCTATGGGACTCCCAATCACAGCCGGTTGTGATACAGCCTGGATTCAAACCAGAGTGTCTGTAGTTACGCCTCCAGCACTGAGATGGAGTGCCTTAGACCGCTGTGCCACTCGGGAACCACTCTGAGTTTCTTGTCATGCCTGGCAACAAGAATGTTACATTACAATAGTCCAAGTTGGACACAAACATCCATGTGAATAGGACACTTGTTGTCAGGCCTTTCCTGTTCCATGCTGGCCATTGATTTTTGCCCCCATTGATGTAGGCTAAACATTGGAAAAGTTGGCCCTATGACATTTATCATAACCTACCGACCCATGTCTTATCTACAACATAACTGTAAGCATGTCATTTATTGATAATTCAATTGGAAACATTATTTTTTCCTTTGGTCATCCATAATAATTGATGCTGAGTGAGATGAGTTGGAAGAGTTCACGATTTACTACACTTCCCACAGTGCTTTGCCGCTCAGCGTGTCATGACACTGTCACTCTCTGCTGCCCATAGCGGCGAATTGATCCAGCATCTCTGCACTGGGTGTATAGGGCGAATGGATACGGGAAAATGCAGTGAAAATATGTAATTCGGCGCATTTTCAATGTTTTAACAATTGCGATGAGGGAAAGAAAGTATGAGAGGGTGGATTTTCTCTTGTGCCGTTGCGGAGTATGGGCCGTTATCTTGAGAGAAATGCGGAGTATTTTTCCCCATAGGTGTTAACGCAGAAAATACAAGATGAAGAAGCAATTCAATCGAATGCGACAGCTCGCCAACCAAACGGTGGGCAGGTAAGCAAAACGGGAAACCGGTTTACCGCCTCCTTTTCCATACCTTGTTATGCACGTGAGAGTGAGTGAGAGTTTGCAGGAAACGTAGCCTAGCAAATCTGCTTGAGCAGCGCTTGGTCCCATTCCAATGGGACGGGAATAGGTAACCGGACCAAGCAGATAATATTCATAATCATATAGGGATTATTGTCATACAGATTCACCGCAACGAATTGATATAGCCAACAGGGATAATGCATAGGATGCATTTATTTCGCATTGCCGGTGGTCTCCTTTTGCGTAATGGCCATTTGGAATACCGCAGAGCGTGTAGGCGCATTGCCCTTATCCCAGCCCACTGGATATAATAATATTTATATCCTCAGTTCAGCAGCGTCACAATATATGGGGTTATTATTGGGCGAGGAGGAAGGGGGGGGGGGGGGGGGGGGGGGGGGGCATGTAAATTGGGGCTAAACGCTCTCATTTCATATCAGGGGTAAAATGATGCCTGTCACCCACCTTCCGAAGGCTAGATACTGCTGATGCGGACAGATGTCTCTGCGACACGAGGGGGAATGGGGAAAATTCGCAATGCTTTCAATACGCAGTTATCTGAGCTGTGGTTCCTGTCAGAAACGAGAAACATTGCAGGTGCAGCATCATGGTCGTCTCCTATGCCCCGGGAAAGGTCGTTTATCACTGCATCAGGTACCTTCAACCCTATGGATGTAGCCTGTGCCATATTCCTCCACAATCCACATAGTTTACCTGGCAACTACACTTTGCCCCACTCAATTAGCAAAGGAGTTCTGGATCTGGTGTCACGGGAATGTGTTTATTATCACCTATGGAAAGCTTTTTCATTTGGGAATTATTTATATTGATATGCCTGAACAACAGATGTCCTTATTATTACTCCCATGCTGGGATACCTGTAATCAAACCCAATCAAATGTCAGGTACATCATGTTGTTTTCTCCACCTGTAATATCAGGTACATCATGTTGTTTTTCCACCTGTAATATCAGGTACATCATGTTGTTTATACACATGTAATGTCAGGTACATCATGTTGTTTATACACATGTAATATCAGGTACATCATGTTGTTTATCCACCTGTAATATCAGGTACATCATGTTGTTTATACACATGTAATGTCAGGTACATCATGTTGTTTATACACATGTAATTAAAACAACATTAGCATGATTCTCACATCCCCTCCTTAATTAAGCTGCTGCTGCACTAGTGTATGTGGTGTGCCTCCCCCCTCCCACAGACAGCCTGGTATTACAGGAATATGTTACATTTGACCTTTAACATCTCTGCTATGTGTTTATCACTCCTCCCATCGCCCTATCTCTCTCTTCCCTCTCTCACCTGTCTCCCACTCTCTCGCCTCTCTCTCTCTCTCTTCTCTCTCTCTCTCTCTCGCTTTCTCGCTCTCTCTTCACTCTCTCACCTGTCTCCCACTCTCTCGCCTCTCTCTCTCTCTCTCTTCCCTCTCTCACCTGTCTCCCACTCTCTCCTCTTTCTCTTCCCTCTCTCACCTGTCTCCCATTCTCTCGCCTCTCTCTCTCTCTCTTCCCTCTCTCACCTGTCTCCCACTCTCTCGCCTCTCTCTCTCTCTCTCTCTCTCTTCCCTCTCTCACCTGTCTCCCACTCTCTCGCCTCTCTCTCTCTCTCTCTCTCTCTCTCTCTCTCTCTCTTCCCTCTCTCACCTGTCTCCCACTCCCTCGCCTCTCTCTCTCTTCCCTCTCTCACCTGTCTCCCACTCCCTCGCCTCTCTCTCTCTCTCTCTCTGTCTCTCTCTTCCCTCTCTCACCTGTCTCCCACTCTCTCACCTCTCTCTCTCTTCCCTCTCTCACCTGTCTCCCACTCTCTCGCCTCTCTCTCTCTCTCTCTTTCCTCTCTCACCTGTCTCCCACTCTCTCGCCTCTCTCTCTCTCTCTTTCTCTCTCTTTCTCTCACTCTCTCTCTTTATTTCTCTGTCCCCCGCTCTCAGCCCCCGCTCTCTCTCTCTCTCTCGTCTCTCTCTCTCTCGCCCTGTTTTCTTCCCCTCCTCCTGGGAGAGCGGAGCAGAGCAGCTTGTCTTGCAGAAGGCATCGCATCAATCGGGCCAGAAGGCGCTCTTCGCTGCTCCTCCTCATCCTCTTCATTCTCCTCCCAGCTCCATGCTGGTCCTTACTGGGGGATTATAACACAGGGTAGTGGTCATCATATCACGTCCTATGCTGTTCAGCACGCCACTAAGGGGGTAGCCTACATTACCTTACAGACGCTGTTGTTATCACCCCCTGCCTCGGTGGCCAGCGTTAGTGCAGTATCTGAAAAGATGTCCATCACCTACATACTGCTGGGTCCTAGCTGACCTTGTCTCTTCAGTGTTAATCATTTAGTGTGTGTGTGCATTTGATTGTGTTTTAAATCTCCCTATCTGTGTGTAGGTGTGTGAGTGTGTGTGTGTGTGTGTGTGTGTGTGTGTGTGTGTGTGTGTGTACTAGTCTAGTATTCTCTTCACAGTGTACTGCTGTTCAGAGGGAGGCTGGGCAGGGAGCCGTGGCAGCAACCCGCTGTGTCTCTCTCTGTTCTGTCCGCTGCACCACAGTCATAATGAGCTACAACATGTTTCCTAAACAGCCCAGTGGTCTGGTCATTAATAATACTACAGGACGAGGGCTGAATGTCAAACCCAACACTTGGTCCCTAAGCCCTTTATTGAGTGGCCTCTTGCTGTTGTGTTCGATAGTGATCACTCCAGTCTGACAGTGTTTAGGCCAAAATGAGCATTGAGACGATGTAAGTACAATGTCCCGACTGTCCCTTATCAATATTCCAAAATTCGAAATTCATTTGCGAGCATTGTCTCCAGCGACCTGTCTTGTAGCATGACTCACTTGCTATGAAACACGGGTACTGGGGACCTCCAGCAGACACAGACACATACTCCCATTGACAGTGAAAACAAAATTACATCTCTCTAATGTTACTCCTGCACAAAATATTTGCAAGTATATTGGTCACCATTGATTCCATCAGCTCGTTTTAGCTTGTTGTAGCCTGCCTGCTGCTAGCTAGCTTCACTGATAAACACAGGGATGTAATGTTAGCTAGCTAGCTAAGGATGTTGGGCACTGCACTGATAAACACAGGGATGTAATGTTAGCTAGCTAGCTAAGGATGTTGGGCACTGCACTGTTAAACACAGGGATGTAATGTTAGCTAGCTCACTAAGGATGTTGGGCACTGCACTGTTAAACACAGGGAAGTAATGTTAGCTAGCTCGCTAAGGATGTTGGGCACTGCACTGATAAACATTATGTAGCTTATCACTTATTTAGGATAGTCTGACAGCTTTCTGATAAAGTTGTAGACATGTTCCCAGCAGTCAGTCCGTACTTCAGCATGTTTCCAAAGCACCAATCGCTACGTTGTAACGTTGGGGCAGCAGCAGCTGACTCAAAACTGTACTGATTCTGGGTAATGATACAGCAGATGCTGTATCATTAAAACATGTTAATGTGATAAAAACAAATTACTGCAGTAGCTAGCTAACTAAATTACTACACTAACTAGCTAACTAAATTACTACAGGAGCTAGCTAACTACATTACTACAGTAACTAGCTAACTAAATTACCACAGGAGCTAGCTAACTAAATTACTACAGTAGTTAGCTAACTAAATTACTACAGTAGCTAGCTAACTAAATTACTACAGTAGCTAGCAAACTAAATTACTACAGGAGCTAGCTAACTAAATTACTACAGTAGTTAGCTAACTAAATTACTACAGTAGCTAGCTAACTAAATTACTACAGTAGCTAGCTAACTAAATTACTACAGGAGCTAGCTAACTAAATTACTACAGTAGCTAGCTAACTAAATTACTACAGTAACTAGCTAACTAAATTACCACAGGAGCTAGCTAACTAAATTACTACAGTAGCTAGCTAACTAAATTACTACAGTAGCTAGCTAACTAAATTACTACAGTAGCTCAGGCTTAGATAGCTAGTTCATAATGGACGGTTTTGGTGTACATGACGAAACTTCAGAAATACACTAAACTCCTTAGCTAGATGTAAAATCGTGTGACTAAGACCTCGAAATTAAACTTCAAAATTAATTCCAGATTTCTTGATATATCTTGATTTATTCTGAATTTTTTTGAGGGCGATATAATAGGGACAGTTGTTGCTAGGTAACATGATAAGATTCATCGGAAGACGTTGCTGCCAAGGGAACCGAGTTGGCATAGGATGCCCAGTCAATAAAGAGGCTTCCGAAGGAAACAGTGGAGCCCTCAATGACTCGACAACTAGCCTTTGAGATTGACTTGATTGACTTGTGAATGCATATATCGAGTGATCAAGGGCTTGAAGTGTTCGGTTTGAGATTCAGCCTATAGGTCTACAGGCCAGAGGACAGAGGACAGACTCTGGTACTGTCTACATGGCAAGGTCTACAGGCCAGAGGACAGAGGACAGACTCTGGTCTACAGGACAAGGTCTACAGGCCAGAGGACAGAGGACAGACTCTGGTACTGTCTACATGGCAAGGTCTATAGGCCAGAGGACAGAGGACAGACTCTGGTACTGTCTACAGGACAAGGTCTATAGGCCAGAGGACAGAGGACAGACTCTGGTACTGTCTACAGGACAAGGTCTATAGGCCAGAGGACAGAGGACAGACTCTGGTACTGTCTACAGGACAAGGTCCATAGGCCAGAGGACAGAGGACAGACTCTGGTACTGTCTACAGGACAAGGTCTATAGGCCAGAGGACAGACTCTGGTACTGTCCACAGGACAAGGTCTATAGGCCAGAGGACAGACTCTGGTACTGTCTACAGGCCAGAGGACAGACTCTGGTACTGTCTACAGGACAAGGTCTATAGGCCAGAGGACAGACTCTATAGGCCAGGTGACAGAGGACACACTGGGGACAGTTGACCTCCTTGACCCCTGACTACTGCCCCCAGGGAGTCATTTACATCCAAATTAATTTCTGTTTAGCCTGGAATCCACACTGAATATGACTGTTTCCCTATTGTTCCACTTCACTGATTCAATGAAACAACATTGAAACAGAGTGATATTCTGTTTGGATTCCAGGCTATAGAATGCTGCTATCTGGAACATAACATGGTCTGGTCCTGATTTTTATTTTATTTAACCAGGCAAGTCAGTTCAAGAACAAAGTCAAGTCAAGAACAAATTCTTATTTTCAATGACAGTGGGTTAACTGCCTGTTCAGGGGCAGAACGACAGATTTGTTCCCTTGTCAGCTCGGGGGTTTGAACTCGCAAACTTCCGGTTACTAGTCCAACGCTCTAACCACTAGGCTACCCTGCCGCCTCAACACTCTAACCACTAGGCTACCCTGCCGCCTCTACACTCTAACCACTAGGCTACCCTGCCGCCTCTACACTCTAACCACTAGGCTACCCGGCCGCCCCAATGTGGTTCAGTCAGCAGCTTCCTGGTGTTAAGAACTGGAAGTTGTAGGTGACTGTAATTACACACATTTCATTTCAGGAATCATTCTCAGTCATTATATTTTTTGTAATTATTCTCAGTCATTGTATTCATTTCATTTCATTTCATCTCCTCCCCTCCCTCTCCCCCCTCCTTCCTCTCCCTCTCCTCTGCAGTGACAGCCTCCTACTGGTTAATATAAGGAGAGGGGGAGGAGGAGGAGAGGGAGGAAAGTCCACCCTCACTAGTGGGGGAGGGGGCTGGTCCATGTGTGCTGTGTCAGCATTTCTCAAGATAACTGGAGCAGGCCTGTCCTATGCTGACTGGCTGGCCTTCTGGCTGGCTGGCTGACTGGGTGACTGGCTGGCTGGCTGGCTGGTTGTTTGGCTGATTGGCTGGTTGGCTGACTGGCTGGCTGACTGGCTGGTTGCTTTGCTGACTGGTTGGCTGACTGACTGACTGACTGACTGACTGGCTGGTTGGCTGGCTGACTGGCTGGTTGGCTGGTTGGCTGACTGGCTGGTTGCTTTGCTGACTGGCTGGCTGACTGACTGGCTGGCTGACTGGCTGGTTGCTTTGCTGACTGGTTGGCTGACTGACTGACTGACTGACTGGCTGGTTGGCTGGCTGACTGGTTGGTTGGCTGGTTGGCTGACTGGCTGGTTGCTTTGCTGACTGGCTGGCTGACTGACTGACTGACTGACTGGCTGGTTGGCTGGCTGGCTGGCTGACTGGCTGGTTGGTTGGCTGGTTGGCTGACTGACTGGTTGGTTGGTTGGCTGACTGACTGACTGACTGGTTGGCTGGTTGGTTGACTGACTGACTGGCTGGTTGGCTGGTTGGCTGACTGACTGACTGACTGGCTGGTTGGTTGGCTGACTGACTGACTGGCTGGTTGGCTAACTGACTGACTGGCTGGTTGGTTGGCTGACTGACTGGTTGGTTGACTGGTTGGCTGACTGACTGACTGGTTGGTTGGCTGGTTGGCTGACTGACTGACTGACTGACTGACTGGCTGGTTGGTTGGCTGGTTGGCTGACTGACTGACTGACTGACTGGCTGGTTGGTTGGCTGGTTGGCTGACTGACTGGTTGGTTGGCTGACTGACTGGTTGGTTGGCTGGTTGGCTGACTGACTGACTGACTGGCTGGTTGGTTGGCTGGTTGGTTGGCTGGTTGGCTGACTGACTGGTTGGTTGGCTGGTTGACTGACTGACTGGCTGGTAGGTTGGCTGGTTGGCTGACTGACTGACTGACTGGCTGGTTGGTTGGTTGGCTGGTTGGTTGGCTGGTTGGCTGACTGACTGGTTGGTTGGCTGGTTGACTGACTGACTGGCTGGTAGGTTGGCTGGTTGGCTGACTGACTGGCTGACTGACTGGTTGGTTGGCTGGTTGACTGACTGACTGGCTGACTGGCTGGTTGGTGTGACACTTTGTTGGGCTCCCGAGTGGAGCAGCGTTCTAAGGCACTGTATTTCAGTGCAGGAGGCGTCACTTCAGTCAATGGTTCGAATCCAGGCTGAATCACATCCGGCCGTGATTGGGAGTCCCATAGTACAATTGGCCCAGTGTTGTCCGGGTTTGTCCGAGGTAGGCCGTCATTGTAAATAAGAATTTGTTCTTAACTGACTTGCCTAGTTAAATAAAGGTTAAATACAATTAAAATAAACACGAGACCAGATGACTCACTGGCTGGACAAGGTATGCACTCTGCAGTAGGTCTCTATAGGAGGATGTGTATGGTCTCTATAGGAGGATGTGTATGGTCTCTATAGGAGGATGTGTCTGGTCTCTATAGGAGGATGTGTCTGGTCTCTATAGGAGGATGTGTATGGTCTCTATAGGAGGATGTGTCTGGTCTCTATAGGAGGATGTGTCTGGTCTCTATAGGAGGATGTGTCTGGTCTCTATAGGAGGATGTGTCTGGTCTCTATAGGAGGATGTGTCTGGTCTCTATAGGAGGATGTGTATGGTCTCTATAGGAGGATGTGTCTGGTCTCTATAGGAGGATGTGTATGGTCTCTATAGGAGGATGTGTATGGTCTCTATAGGAGGATGTGTATGGTCTCTATAGGAGGATGTGTCTGGTCTCTATAGGAGGATGTGTCTGGTCTCTATAGGAGGATGTGTCTGGTCTCTATAGGAGGATGTGCATGGTCTCTATAGGAGGATGTGTCTGGTCTCTATAGGAGGATGTGTCTGGTCTCTATAGGAGGATGTGTCTGGTCTCTATAGGAGGATGTGTATGGTCTCTATAGGAAGATGTGTCTGGTCTCTATAGGAGGATGTGTCTGGTCTCTATAGGAGGATGTGTCTGGTCTCTATAGGAGGATGTGTCTGGTCTCTATAGGAGGATGTGCATGGTCTCTATAGGAGGATGTGTCTGGTCTCTATAGGAGGATGTGTCTGGTCTCTATAGGAGGATGTGTCTGGTCTCTATAGGAGGATGTGTCTGGTCTCTATAGGAGGATGTGTATGGTCTCTATAGGAGG
>NC_048576.1:100004812-100007312 GCF_013265735.2 Oncorhynchus mykiss
GGTGGCCGTCCCTCCCCATTGTTGTCACTCTGATCAAAAGTGGGATGATGTAATGGTGGACATTATGACTGGTTGGGGTACGGGCCAGGCTGGTTGGGGGCCGTCCCTCCCCATCGTTGTCACTCTGATCAAAAGTGGGATGATGTAATGGTGGACATTATGACTGGTTGGTGGCCGTCCCTCCCCATCGTTGTCACTCTGATCAAAAGTGGGATGATGTAATGGTGGACATTATGACTGGTTGGGGGACGGGCCAGGCTGGTTGGGGGACGGGCCATGCTGGTTGGGGGACGGGCTATGCTGGTTGGGGGCCGTCCCTCCCCATCGTTGTCACTCTGATCAAAAGTGGGATGATGTAATGGTGGACATTATGACTGGTTGGGGGACGGGCCAGGCTGGTTGGGGGACGGGCCATGCTGGTTGGGGGACGGGCTATGCTGGTTGGGGGACGGGCCAGGCTGGTTGGGGGACGGGCCAGGCTGGTTGGGGGCTGGGCCAGGCTGGTTGGGGGCCATCCCTCCCCATTGTTGTCACTCATTCTTCAACAGGGAACCGCGGCTGTTATACCAGTTTACTCTGAGTGAAGTACTGTCTCTATGAAGACAGTTTACTCTGAGGGAAGTACTGTCTCTATGAAGACAGTTTACTCTGAGGGAAGTACTGTCTCTATAAAGACAGTTTACTCTGAGTGAAGTACTGTCTCTATGAAGACAGTTTACTCTGAGTGAAGTACTGTCTCTATGAAGCCAGTTTACTCCAAGGAGAGTGCTGTGCATGAAAGTTAAAGGGAAAATGATGGTATGATTATGAATGTAAAAGGTGGATCGAGTGCGAGGCGACCATGGCGACCATGTCATGGAGACATTTCTCAGTCTGTCCTTTCTCGACTCCTCCATCCTCCTCTCCTCCATGACCCAGAAACTGTGGTGGAGTGGTCAAGGAGAGTGTCAGTTTGTTAGTAGGGAAATGGAGGAGTGTGCTCTCCTCCTCAGTGACCTACTTCAGCAGAGGATGAACAAGAGTATCTTCCTGGTGGCTAGCGTCCGCCCCACCCCCTTTTAATCAGCTGTTGTTTACTCGGAGAAAAGCATGCACCCGTTTACAAACAATACGCTGCTTATCATTGTATCTATAACATGTCTTGCACAACCAGCTAATATAGTGTTTATCACTATACACATTTATTTCGGTATTCCACCTGGTAAACGTCATTTTCCTGATGATGAGCGAGTGGAGAAGGAGAGTAATTTCACGGTATACGGTATTACCGGAAGTGCACACTAAGGGTGTTATATAAAATGTAATAAAATGTAGGCAGCAGGGATCTTGACCCAGGAGGGTTTCAAACATTCCACTCCTTACCACTCCATGTCATTACCAAAGAGACGGGCCTTTCGACAATCTCAATGTTCAATATGCAGCTAGATTTAGGGCAGAGTTGCTGATTGGTTGTTGGAAATAACATTCATATTTTCCATGACAGCATGTGGAGCCTCCAATATGTAAATTGAATTATAGCAGTCAAAAACAAACATTTAGTATTGAAAATCATACAGTCGGTATTTGGAAATACCCCGGTATACGGTATAAACAGTATATCTCCCAAGCCCACTACTCTCCTTCTCTCCCCTCTCTCTTTTCCCCCAGGATGAGGCAGCATGGTCTCATTTGTTTAGACCACACATTCTCTTTCAGTCTACCTGGTTTGTTGACGTCTCGTTCTCCACATCTCTCCTCACTGCTGTGTTCTTGTCAGTAAAGGCTTGTTTTTGCTGTTTCACTGTAAACGAAAAGGAAAATAGCACCGCTCAGATCTCTGACTGTCACTAGGATAAGGATGTAGACAGGAATATGTCTCTTGGTTTGCCTACGCAGTAACACTGCTGTGTGTTTTTACACTTCATCCTATTCGTACCGACATCCTGCTCATCTCCCTCTCTCTGCCCACGGTTCATTAATAAATACATGTTTTTTGTTGTCACATACACCGGATGCAGTGCAGACAATTTATTAGATTAGGTCCTGGTGTTAGGTTCTGCTCACTGCCAGACCAGGCATCGATATAGCTAGGCAGTGAGCTTGATATGCTATACCAATCCTCCTGACAGAAACAAAAACAGAGCCAGACAGGTGGAGGCTGGGGTGCTGGTGTGCTAGCAGAAAGCAGACGTAGCATATCAGGTAATGCATGTTACGGCAACAACATAGTAGCAGGAAACCCCACGTCATAGTTAGCACGCGGCAGCCAGCGGAGGATGAGTATGCAGAAATGGTCAACTTAAATAGACCGCCATGCAGAATGAGGAATCTAATTGGTCAACTTAAATAGACCGCCATGCAAAATGAGGAATCTAATTGGTCAACTTAAAAAGACAGGTTATTTATCATAGATATATGATGACAGATGGACAGGTTATTTAGGATAGATATATGATGACAGATGGACAGGTTATTTAGGATAGATATATGATGACAGATGGACAGGTTATTTAGGATAGAT